>NC_091823.1:111803035-112018035 GCF_038994185.2 Dermacentor albipictus
GGAGCGGCATGGCGTTCGCGGGCATATATGCGCAGGTGCCTTGCACACCCGCTCGTACGCTGGGCTAATAACAACCTAATTGCTAACGAGAAAGCCATTTGCTAACGAATTGATGTGCCGCAATTGATTATTAATTTACGCCGCGCGTGTGAGCGCACACGCTCGCGCTGGGCAAACACGGCTAAGTGAGCGTCGCCATCTAACGTCTAGTTGTTTTTTTCTCTCTCTCTTTTTTCTTTTCACCTGCTCGTCAATCCGGGTGAGTTCCTGATGCGCCAATAATTCCGGTGACGTTCTTGTGACTAAGTGCTCAGTGTTAATGGGACATTACATTTGAGCGTTTTTCGTGTAACTGTTGTCGCGGTGGCCTTTCTCTTGTTCAATACCGCGTGTTTACTTGATTTTGTCTACGTATTAATTCCATCTGCAAAGCAGTGGGCGGCGCCATGCGAAGGCACCAACACGTCCTAAATATCGTGCATTTAAAGAATACGAAGTAACTATCCATTGCTGCTATATGAAACACTGCGTAAACATTTTGTCTTCTGTGTACTGGAATAGAGGCTGGTTCACATCAACGGTAAACTTCATTAACCAATCTAGTTCAACCAACATTCTAGGAATTCCGATACGCTTATTGAATTGAACGTACCCTTACCTTTAGATAGAAATAAAACAATTCATATTAAGGCTTAAAAGCACTTCTTGTTGGGCTAGTTGGTAGCTGTTCATCATAAAATATAAGGACGCCAAATCAACGGACGTTCTCTTGTGTGAGTCCGTTTATTTCTCGTCTTTATATTTTATAATGAACGGCTACGAACTATAGCCCAACAAGAAGTGCTTTTACACTATATTCCTAGTACAGTGGCCCCTTCCTTAGCTCTGTGTGTCTTCTCCGTCCTTCATTGACGAATGGATTTCACGAGTCGTTGTGGGCGCCCTGTCCCGTTAGATAGAAGTAAAGCAATTCATATCAAGGCTATTAAGGCTCTTGCGTGTGTCCGTTTATTTGGCGCATTTATATTTCATATTAAGGCAAAAGCCTTAAGTGCCTCATGGGCCGGAAAACCCGTTGTCCAGCGTTATGGCAACCTCCAGCGTTATGGCAACCAAAGTTCAATGGCACCAAAATTGATGGTGCCAGCCAAGACATTTGGCGTTAATTATGGTAGAGTTAATTAAGGCGCTCGAAACACGACCTTTGGTGGGAGTCAATCCCTCGACCTTTGGTGGGACCAACACTCAATGGCACTAAAATGCATGGCGCCACCATTGATGGCCGAATCCACGTACATTGGTGGGAGTCGGACCCACGACCATTGGTGTTAATGAAGACGAAGTTAATTATGATATTGTTAATTATGGTACGGTTATTTAATATATAGCTAATTAAGGCACTGGAACCCTCGACCTTTAATGGGAGTCGTACCCACGGCCATTGGTGTCAATTAAGGCAAACTTATTTAAGGCACTCGAACCCACAACCTCTCGTCTTAATTAAGGCGAAGCTATAAGGCACAGTTAATTAATGTATAGTTAATTATGACACTCGAACCCACGACCTTTGGTGTCAATTAAAGCAAATTTAAGACAGACACTCGATCCCACGGCCTTTGGTGTCAAATAAGAAGTTACTTAAGAGGAAGCTTTAGCTCGGGCCCAACTCCGACGCGGCCTATTTACATACATGTAAAACGCAAAAACGTTTTTATGAGATAACCCCTGCACCGATATTGATGAAATTTGTTGCATTTGAAAGAGAAAGTTAAATTCTAGTGACTGTTGGAAGCGGAATTTCTATTTAGGGCTTGAATTTTCTTAAATTGATTTTCAAATATTTGACCGTTTGAAAAAAATAGAAGCACAAAGTTTACAAATTCATAGCTCTGCATCAAGAACTGATATCGCGGTTCTGTAAACGGCATCCATTAGATCATTCAAAGCGGACAAATTCAATATGTCATTTTACATCTTACGTGAATTTGTTACGTTGGTTACAACGGTTTTGCAAAAGTTGTATTTCCCTATGATGAAATTTTTTTTTATATTCATGTGTAACATATCAGTTTTGTCCACTTTAGATGTACTATTAGATGCGATTCACAGAATTGTATTATCCTATTTAATGGTTGAGTTACAGAGTTGTAAACTTGATAGTTTCATTTTTTGAAAATTTTGTATTTTTTCCAATTTTTAATAAAAAATTGACAACCTAACTAAAAAATTCGAAACCAACAGTCACTAGATTTTAAGTTTGTCCTTTAAATTCAACAAACCTCGTCAAATTTGGTGCACTGGTTGCCGAGAAAAACGAATTCTCCTTTTACGTGTATTTAGATAGGAGCACTCGAGCTAAAGTTTCCTCTTAAGGTATTGTTAATTACGGTACGGCTAATATATATGTTGCTAATCAAGGCAATCGAACCCTCGACCTTTGGTGGGAGTCGTACCCACGGCCATTGGTGGCAATTAAGACAAATTTATTTAGGGCACTCGAACCCACAACCTTCCGTCTTAATTAAGGCGAAGTTAGTTAAGGCACAGTTAATTAATGTGTAGTTGATTATAACACTCGAACCCACGACCTTTGGTGGGAGTCTTACCCACGACCTTTGTTGTCAATTAAGGCAAATTTAATACAGACACTCGATCCCATGACCTTTGGTGTCAAATAAGAAGTTACTTAAGACACATTTAATTAAGATAGAGTTAATTAAGGCACTCAGCCCCACGACCTTTGGTGGGAATTGCATACATGACCTTTGGTGATAATTAAGGCAAAGTTAATTAGGTCGCTCGAACCCGCGACCTTTGATGTCAGTTAAGGCAAATTTAATTGAGGCACTCGAACCCACGAGCTTTGGTGTTATTTGAGACGAAGTTAATTAAGGCACTCGAATTCACGACCTTTGGTGGGAAAAAACAAGTAATAGGAAGTAACAACGCATTCGAATGAGAATGTCATGTAATTTACTGAATGTGTCGTTATCGCGCAGGCTTTCGCCTTCATCCTGTTTAGCGTATATGCTAAAGTTACTGTAAACTTTTTTATCGCTTACCGGCCGGGCACTACCAAAACAAAACACTTTTTTACAAATATTTGGCCGTGCTGAAATTCCACAGTGTGATTGTGGCTTTGTTGACGAAGGCATATATCTACTCCTTATATCACACGTCATGACGCCTACTTAAATCGTCGTTAACGGCATTATACTGTAGACCAGTCAGTTTGAATAAAATGCTATGGTCGTGGCCAACAAAAGAAATGGAAACGTTCGCTTTAATAGCATTGAAACGTTTCTGGAAGACATCGGCATCATTGGCCGCCATTAACGCAGAGAAGGAATTCTTCTTAGAAGAAGTCTTTATTTTTATTGCCAAGTTGTACATGTGATATTTTTGTGTTTAGCAACGTTGCTTGACTGTTTATTTTTTTGTGACATTACCTGCTTGTTTTTCGCATTACCTGCTTTAAGAGCGTCTTTCTAATCTCGTGTTGCTATTTTGACTTGTACGTGTGACAACGCAACTTTGTTGTGACTACGTTGTACGTTGTTATTTTGCAGTACGTTGCAATTATATGTTGTAAATACCACATATTCAAGAGCCAAGGAGTAGCCGGCGGCGTATTTGTTCGCCTACATCTCCTTATACCACGTAAAAAAAAATGACAAAAGCAAAACGATTGTCGCATAAAATTCATACGTATGAAGAAAAAAAAATTAAGCACATCCAGCGCACATCTTGAAATCTATGCGAACCGAAGCTGTCGCGAACGGCGGGTAACCAAATGCTATGAATTAGCCCATTTAATTCTTGCGCCTTTGGCGACAAGGAAATTGGCGCGCTCGCATGCATCTCGCACCCGTGCTGTATACAATGTGATGCACATGTCTATCATCTAAAAAAAAAAAAAAGCTGATTGGCATTCGCGCGATAGAAGTGCACGTGCGATTGTGGCTTAATGGTATGCCTTCCTCCACTATAGGTCATATTTGACATGACAATGTTCCCTGGCCTACACAGTATTTGATTGTCGGGAATGGCCATGCAGATTTGGACGTGATGCCACGGGAAGGAGTATAACTCTAGCGAAACTACAAGTATAGCATGGATCAGGTGCAAACACTCCAGGAACCGGAACCGGACAGGCTCCCTATAGGTCTAAAGGGCCGATGAATAAATGCCAGTTTTGTTCGTGTCTCTTCTCAGCCCGTGTTGGGCTGATATGAGAGAGAGAGAGACAAAGAGGAGGAAAGACAGGGAGGTTAGCCAGTGTAAGTACTGGCTGGCTACCCTGTGCTGGGGAAAGGGGTAAAAGGAGTAAAAGGAGAAAGGAGAAGAAGAGGAGAAAAAAAAATTAAGGAAATTCACGCAGTACCGCGATACTACGCGATACAACACTCAAAGGCGATCGCACAATTCGCAAGTCCTTAGATACTTCAGCAAAGCCTTTAAGGCCTTGAGTGCCGAAGCCCGTCTGGACCAGTGTCCTAGAGCCTTCTCCTCTGTAAAGGGGCGATTGTCCAGTTTTGGGCTGATATGACTGTATGCTGCATGTATGCGTCAATTGAATGAACGAAACGAGCATAGAAAAGAAAAAAAAATGTGATTGTGGCCTAATGGTTAGATCATCGGGCATGTGATTCAACTTTCTTTTTTTAAGTATGAGATAATCTGCAAGACAGCAGCAGCAGCCACATTCAGGAAAGTCAACGAGGGTTCGCAAACAAAGCTAGGCTTTGAAAACTCTCATACGCCGCTTATACGTGCATGTTCCCGGCGCGCATGCGCGTATACCACGGCGCAGTCTCATTGTCACCACGCCGCCTGCCTCTTTGTGCGTGGCGGTCCTGCTTCCGACAATCTCCTCTAATCGCGACGCCCAAACTTCCAAACAAGCCCGGCGGCCCAGTTTCGAGGCTGGCTCGAGAATCCGAAGACAGAACTGCTTGGAAAGATCGGCGGGTTTGTTGAAGGAGGGCGGAGCTAGGGGGACGGAGGGGGTGCGCTGGATGGCCATACCGGAACGTTTCCAACTTTCGACCGTCAGCTGGGCGTGACACGCCGTGGAAGTGGCTTGGAAGCGAGACTACGTAGACAGAATGCTGGAGTCTGGAAAAAAAAAAAAAAAAGGTTTCTAATTCCGTGGCTCGAGCGACCTTTCCGCGGCGTGGAGGTACAGACGCCAGCATGGGCAGTACTGTGTGAATATGCATTCTGTTAGCGCGCATTCTTCAAAGCGTACCAGTGAAGCCCTCGTTTCATTTTTATCGCCTCACTTTCTGAATTATGCTGTTGCCAAGGGAGGTGATTGGACTATTCGCTAGTATAAAGTGCTTTTTAATTATTCGACAGATATTAAAGAGAACATATCATGAAATCATTTCATAAAAAAGAAAGTTCTGCTGATTAAGTTTCGGAGTAGTTACGCTACCGTAAATATTGCGATTTACCGATTCTAGCTGGTGGGTTCGCAAGGCGAGCTTGGAAGGAATTTTCGGGATAGCACCAGTTTCTAGATATTCATGCCCAAGGCGGGTGACGAAATTCATTGGCGGTCCAGTTAGTTTTGTGCTTCGATGTAAAAAACGATGCTTTCTCGAAGAAAGGTAAGTAGAACGACGCTGCATTTTTACCGAAAGCTTGACGGCGGATGTCCTGCAGCCGGTGCCATTTTTCAGAATTTGTTCCCAAGACGATATGCCCTGCAATCTCACCGGCTATTCGTAAAGTGCAGTACGTGCCGTAAACTCGTTAGCAAGAAAAAGAAAACATAATTCGTGAAATATTGTTAATTAGTCAATCAGGCATTTTCATTTTCTCGTGTAAGTAACGTCCGCTTCTTCGAGTAATCCAGTTCAAGGTTTAGAATCAGCTACTATCTGCCACAGGTTATATTAAATCATTATTTACAGCTGAAAATATACTGTGAAAGACACATGCTTTAGTAGCGGACCGTGAGGAAAGGTGTGGTGTGTAGACGCCCGACTACCCGTCCATGTTAGCTCAGCGTATGATTTTGGAAGAACGCTAGTATTATTTCTGATTTCTGTAATATAAGGAATTAATGGAAACGGTATCCAAGGGAGGACAACGGGCTGCAAGTTATTAAACCGGTCCTTGGTGAAGGAGAAGCGCCTTATCCTCAAGAAAGCCACCCTTATTGAAGTAACATTATGTCGATTTCAGATACACCTCCCCTCCCCCACCTGGATGCACACAATTTTTCACTGACGAAGAAAGAACAACCAAATTGCAATAAATGCCCCAAATTGTTAAAGATACTGCTCATTTTAATTACATGTCTGCATATATCAACGCGAAAGACGGAAACAATATTACGAATTATGCAAATGCACGCGTATTCACAGCCAATTTTCATTTTTAGAAGATGACCCACTTAATTGTGCCCCTAGAGGAAGTGTCTAGCTTGTTGCACGAAACTGGCTTTTTGAATAAGCTTTAGGCATGGCGCACCATGCGATGACGAACGATAACGTCGATATTTTCTGGTGACGTGGTGAATATAAGCTACAAAAAACAGCGGCATCGCCTCTTCTTGCTTAGGAAATGAACCTCGAATGTGGTGGACTGAGCGACAGGCAGCAGTGATAACGTCTCATTTTGCTTCCGGAAAAATGGACGCAAGTTGTCTGTGTACAGGCCAGTCATGGTGATCAGGCGTGTACAGAGGTTCAGTGCCCACTGGGATCGTAGTAACCGCAATTTTTATACGGGCGCAAATGAATGCGAAGCTATAATCTCAGGGTGTGTGCTCCTGCACCTTCCTCACTGTGTGCAGGCGTGTAGAAAAAAAAATATTTCATCTCATCATGTGAAAGGCTTTATTGCGCATGTCCTACTTGTCATATCTTATCGGATGCGGGTGCACGCTTCAGTACGGCGAATGTACTACGTAAGGCGACTCGCTCCAGTCGTCGCGTTTGATCACATCTCTTGCAGGTCTTAAGAAAAACAATCAACTATAACTCTTCTGTTATCATTCTTACAACATGGCAGACAAACGTTTCACCCAAAGGGCGAAGCATTTGTAAGCAAAGATTGGTCGGGGTTGCGCTTGGACTCTTTGGACGATGTTCTAACTGTACGCATTATCAGTGCAGCACGCAAGACAGCTCCTGCCAACTATAGAAGGAACATCGCCACGGTAGAAACCAGGCGTTTCAGAACGCTGACGGGATGAAGAACGTCGACAGCGGCGTTGCAGGTGTGACGCCTCAATGGTGCACTTATATATGCGACGGGAAACCATCGGCGTTATTCATCGCCCTGCGAAGTATTATATAATATTACATTATAGACAGTTTTAGAATAGCGTTTGCAACCAAACGTAAACGCATTACGTGCGTAAAGAAATAGCGTCTTCCTCACTGCGCATGCTCCGAACGTTATTGGGTTTCTGTAGTTAACGTGCAAAATTATAAGGTACGTTATTTAGCGAGTTTAACATTCATAATGTTTACGGACGCTAATAAATAGCGTTGTCGAACATGGCGGCACCCATGGCTCCCGCTTCAGCGTGAGTTCTCATGATGGCTATGCTCTCACTCGCGCTGATAGCCAGTGACTATTGAAATGAGCTTTCGCTTTCTCTAAACTCAACTGAAAGGCTCGTTTTCAGCGCATAGCGCGTCCATTTCCTGAGATCGTTCAGCGATTCCGGCGCCCGAAGGCCTAGCGAGAAGCGTGCGCACAGAAACAGCAAGGTCGTTGCTAATGGATCATCTTGGCTTGGATGCGTTTGGTAAAAGGCACCAGACGGCACTTTGTTTTATGACGTCTTCTTTACGTTTGCGTTTCCGTAAGGTAAACTAAGACTTGAAACGACGCGCTCCGTAACGTTCCGCAAAGGTGCTTACGTTCAATGTGCGTAAGGTGACAAACGCTATTCCAAAACTGTCTAATAATTATAGTTTGACGTTTACTGCCCTTTACACTCAGTGCAGCGCATACATGAAGCCGCTCATCAGGAACCACGAAGGTTCTTAAACGCTCGTGGTGGCGTGCGCACAACGCTCGCGTCATCAGCGCGAATGTCAAACGCTGGCCCGACTCCACTGCCGAGCGGCTGAGCGTAGCGCTTCGTCGTCGTTGCAGTCAAAGGCACTTCGCGTCTCCGCGTGGACATGTTAAACATGTACGTTTGAGTGCAGTGGGGTCGTACGGGGACCCAGGGGGCCTGGGAGATCTCAAATTCCTTTGCAAATTTAGACTTCCTCCTCCTCCTCCTCCTCCTCCTCCTCCTCCTCCTCCTCCGGAGGCTCTCTAAACCTCCGCGAACAAGCCGCGCGTGTGTCGTCGGGCGGGCCAGCACGACAACTGTGGCGGCGCCGACGACGTTTACGCGCCTCGAGCATCCGTCCATGCGGTTGATATCACAACAAAACGTTAAAGGTACGCTGCAGACACAACAAAGCTAACGGGCAAAGTACGCATTAATGCGCGTTTGCATGACCGCTGTTGACGTGCAGCGTAATTTTGATACAAGTTGGCGGCGCGCCCAAGATATGGAACACTACTAAAACAACCAAGGGGAGCCTCAAGGCTCATTACTTGGGCCATTGCTTTTTTTTTTTACTTTACATCAGTTATCTTCCCGACAGTGTAAACGTGGCTCGCTGCGTTTTATATGCCGACGATACGACTATTTCTATTGCTGATACCATGTGTTAACACTACTGTCACTACCAAATTAAATACCGCTCTTTGCAGCGTGTCCAAGTGGTGACAAGAAAATTATTTACTCATTAATCCAAATAAATCTGAATTTATGGTTTTAAATCACCTCAGCGTAAGTAACCCTCATTACTAGGCATCACAATTGACTCGAATTTCATTTGCGTCAGTGATAGTGTATCTTTCCTGGGCGTTCACCTCGACACAAATCCTAAGTTCGTTAACCATACTGCTCATATTAAAAAGATGGCAGCATTCGGCATTCGTGCATTGCTTAATGCACTCTCATATTTTTCTTATTAGACCCTTCTTTGTCTTTACTTCACGTTCATTCATACTCATATCAATGATGGCATCGTATCATAGGGAAACACTTATCAGTATCATCTTTCATCCCTTCAGCACTTACAAAATCGAGCTATTAGGGTTATTTTTCACTGTCCTCGCTACGGCACCGCCTCTGCTCTTCTTCGGTGCAACAACCTCTTAACTATGTATAACTTGTAGCGGTTTGATCTAATTTTGTTGTTGCATAAACAAATAACAAATCAACTTTCTATCAACTTCGTTGATTCTGAGATTTTAGTAAGTACCAACTGTGCCAGATTTGCTGCTAACAATAATATTTGCTACCTAAGGTTTCAACTGATTACCGCAAATCATCGCCCTCCTTCTGCGCGATCACATTATGGCGTCATTTACCCACGTATCTAAAATCCAAAGCTTCTTTAATCTCATCCAAGAATTCATTGAAAGACTTTTTGTTAAATTTTTGATGTTCTTGCTTGTTGATTTGTACTATATTTGAGTATTTATTTCTCAATTTCCTCATTTCTTGCTTTCATGCGTTTTAATGTTTTCTATTCAGTTATGCTTACTGTTATTTCTTACTTGATATATCTATTCTATTGTTAGCACAGCCGCAAAGGCCGTCGCCTCGCGCTTGTCTGCATTTAGTCGAGCACCGGAGAGAGAGAAAGAGAGAGAGAGAGGACAGGGAAGGCAGGGAGGTTAACCAGGCGCACGTCCGGTTTGCTACCCTGCATTGGAGGAAGGGGGTATGGGGATGAAGAGAGAGAGCACCGGACAGAAATCCATACTCATCAAATAGCCTCACAAAAGCAAGACAACTGTCACGATATCGAGGAAAAGGGGATACACGATACGCGTACGCCGTGTTGTGCCATTACCACAAGCCCGGATCCCGAATCTGCAAGATGCAGAATCTATCCTGCGAGCGCCATAATTCTCCCTTCACAAGTCAAGATGCTGCGCCTTCGTGCGGGAGAAGCCTCGGCGGAGCAGCGTGTTTTGACGTGTCCGCGTGTGCCCGACGGCCCGGCGCCGCACCTCCCTTGCCTGGAGGTCACCGCGCGCGCGAACTTTGAACCGAGTGGCCAGCGCGGTCGCTGGTTGGACCCCTCGGACGACCGTCGTGTGCTGACTTTGTATTGGGCCGTTTGAGTGACAATGGGCCTCGGGGATTATAAAAGCAGCGACACGCCGCTCGAAAACAGGATCCGCCGACCCCACCTGGAGAGAGGGTCGCTCCCGACTGGGGTGAGATGTGTAACGCGTTTTCGCCGGACGTCGTCGTGCGAGAACAGTCGCGTTTGTGTGAGCTCTCGGCCCCAGTGCCGATCCGTTCATGTCCTGTATGATAACCTGTATATAATGTATAAAGTCCCTTTTGTTATTCTCATCGACGCCAGGCTCGGAGTCTTCGCTACCAACGCTCTGTCACGAAACGGGTGACGAGCGCTACGGGACCACAAAGCCGTAATCGTGGTGCAGCGGTGCAAAGTTCGTAACACTGGCGGCACCGGTTGGATAACCATAACAGCCGACATTTTGATCTGACCTAGGCCAGGAAACGGGAAAGTGTGCATGGCTCGACATTCCATGCGTGGCAAGAGGGGGTCGAACATAGAATGCAAAGGAAACGACGTCATGGGAATCCTTGTCGCTTTCCAGGAAAAAGATGGGCTCAGTTGGTCATTCACGAGTAGCCGTGCAGACATTTATTTATTTATTTTATTTTATATATACTGCCAGTCTTCAGAGAAGGCCTTGGGCAGGAGTGGACAGTACATATGAAGAAATGATCAAAAATAAGAAGACAAGAACACATTACGCAAGGCTCGCACCACGCACTGAAAAGCAGTGAAAGACCGATAGTTTGCACGTCGCCTGCATATAAACCCGTGCTACGGATGTAAAATTGTACACTGATATATTGACAGAGTGCTTGATAAGGAAAAATTAAATCAGGACACGGACCATTCAAGCTGCGCATGTGGGTCGCTCGATATGACAAACTGCCGTAATTCATCACTTATCGAAGCATCTTGCGGGAGAACCATAGCATATGTCGCGATATGATAAGTGTTGCTGAAAATCGAAGGCTGATGGAAGAATTATAAAGCACTTAAGAATGACTGTATGGTGGGTTTCTCGACAATGTGTACACTGAGCCGGTTCCATTGTCGGATAGTTCGAGGGGAAAAAAAATGAATTACTGAAGCAATCGGTTCTGCAGGCGAATTCTTTAACATTTTTCGAGTGATTTCGTCGTGTGGAACGACGAGTCACTTGTTGAATGTACAATTCCTTATTGATACGCAGATTAGCATGATGTATTAAATGCATATATTTCAACCTATCACGAAGACGTCTAAGTTGAAGTGTTTCTAAATTAGTTTTTTCTAGCAGCTGAGTCGGAGATGTGTGCCAGCTGTACGAATTAAAGACGAATCTTATTGATTTTCTTTGGACACTTTCGAGTTTTCTTATCTTTACTTCAGTAAACAGGTCCCATAAGACGGGAGCATATTCAAGAATCGGCCTAATAAATGTTTTATATGCCAGTAACTTTATTCTGTCGATTGACGTAGGGAACGTTTCAGATACCCAAGCAGCATGTCTTCATGCAGGCGTTCTACCATGAGCCCAAATCTCGGCGGAAAACTGATACTAAACGCAGTGTAATACACTAAACACGTATCGGTGCTCCGCACGGCCACATCAATTCGTAAAGTGATGCAGTCAAGAGAAAGATATCGACCTGCCGATGACACTGCAAAGTTGAGCTAAACTTACAATATCCGACAACACCAAGGAGTATACAAAGGGCAGTTTATTGGTGTGTTAATAACAATAACTGCACATTCGACTGTAGAACCCTGTACACTAACACTTATAAATAAAACTAACAATTGCTCAGGCAGTCGTGGGCGTTAAGAACATTTAGTGAGGTTTTATCAAAGAAGCGTCCTTGATAATAAGCCGAGCAACCAGGTCATCGTAGAGGCTGTAACAAATGGCACACGCAGCGCGAAGCTATGCCAGGAGGCTCGACAAGTAAACAACGTTCGGTAAGTTACAGATTTCGACACAAAGCCGCCGCTTCCACAAACTTATACGCCTAGATTGCAGAGTAGCCGGCTCGGAAAAAATTGTCGTGCTAAACGGTTAGTGAGAAGTTAAGAACGCATGCAGAGGGAAGTATATTCCTCAAAGAGAACATGCGTATACCTGTGCCATCGAGTCATATCACCTATAATCTGCTTTCCTTTTTTATCCTTTAGGAGAAGAAAAAGGAGGAAGGAAGCGCAGGGAGGTCAACCAGCCGCACGTCTTGTTATATGTGTATACGTGTACCTCCGTCATCACCTCGCTTTGTCGCTCCTTTGCCACGAAACACCTAGCCCGGCTGTAACAGCATTCAAGCGAAGCTATTAGGAAAGCACTCGGAAAATTTATGTGCATGTTTTCGCGCTGTCCTTAAATAACTATGGATAATTCACCGAACGTATATCTATAGGACGAGGGGTGATTCTCAGGCACGTTTTGAAGTGTAGGCTTTAACTCGTAGGTGGGGCGTAAGTGACTATTGCCCGAACCTCGTTTTCCAATCGTTTAGAGGCGTTTCTGTGAAACGCTTCAAGTTTTCCCGCTAATCTAGGAAAACCGAAGATGCGTCAATCAGCGGAGAACTTTATTGAGGTCCTGAGTAGTTTTAAGCCGTTGGAGAACCCACGCGGGGAGCTCCGCGGGCCGAAATCGTAGGCGACGCTCTAATTCTATTTTCTTTTTCTTTTTTTCCCTTTTTTTAAGAGAATGGGGCATTGCTATCGGTGACGTGTGCCGAAAGTTTCGAGTGTGCATGTTAAATACGTTTTTGGAAAAATGCTAACCGATTACTCATTTTTGTTACTGTTTTCACGCAGTACGTAAGAACCCGAGTTGGTTTTGCCGGTCACCTCGATGAGCTACAGAAGGCACATTGCTTATATATTCCACTGAAATCGATAGAACGTTGTGGGTGATGTACAATAAAAGTTTCAGCTGCTAAGTTTAATTAGTATTTGCGGAAACTTCTTTTATTTGGGCGTTTTTCGCTTTCTGGGAGCGATCACCGTGGCAAGGTATCGAATCTGCGGCCTCTCACTCAGCTACAGAATACCATAACCGGCTGAGCCAATGCGGTGGGTTGCAAAGTAATGTTCAGTCGAAAGAATGCATTGCCCATGGTACGAAGGTGAACTACACAACGTAGTGGACTTCCTTCTGTTCATTTCCATACAATTTTTCGCATTGTTTTACCTCCAAGTGCTTCAGTCGATAGACCTATACCGCGCATTCCGAGTGTTCCATTTCTTTCGGATGTCCAATTTCAAAGGCTACGAGAGAGAGAGAGAGAGAGAGAGAGAGAGAGAGAGAGAGAGAGAAATAGAAGGCATGAAAGGCAGGGAGGTTTACCAGACGCACATCCGGTTTGCTACCCTACAATGGGGAAGAAGGTATGGGGATGAAGAGAGAGAGAGAGAGCACAGTTTCGCGCACAGTGGAAGGCTCTCACCGAGTCCACTAAGGCTGCGCAAACAAAATAGCACCAACGGCCTGCACTTTCGCATCTACGGCAGCAACATACCATAGTAACACGCGGATGTTACCAAGTCTCACAACACGCGTCCTCATTTGAAACGGCCGACTTCGTGCAGCGCGCGCAGTCCGGCAGTGTGAGCCTGAACCCTCTTTTTACTTCCTCGTCCCGCAGGTCGTTTGTCCTTTCTTCACAGTAATTTTCTTTTTCCTGTTCTTTCGCGCGACAGTAAGCGCACGCGCAAGCACCCTCACAAATATAGGCCCCACGCGGCGAGAAGACGTTCGATAGCCGATTTTTACGATCCGATCGAGCTTCCATACGGGAGCCCGCTGTCCGTGGGGCCGCATACTCGGGACAGAAAGCAAAAATGTACCAAGCAGAAAGCAGAGAACTGGAAGCATTTTTCAACTCGAGTAGCGCACACGGCAGCCTCTCGAGGACCCCCCGGGCTCTCGTTCCAACTTCACCGCCAGGCAAGGAAGCCCTGCAGGAAGGCTTCGGTAAAAAGAAACGAACAAAAAAGAAAGGAAAGATTACGGCAAGAACACGATTGGACCTCCTCCTCTGGCTCGTTAATCATTCCCAATGTATAGCCATGCATAGGGCACCAACACGGAGGAACTCCGGCGTGCCACTGTCCTCGGCGGCGCATTCCCGTGCGCGCACCGATGGATATCGGGCGAGCGGTCACTGTCGTCATCTCTATAGGAAAAGCCGTGTCGATTCTTTTTTTCGCGGGAACGATGCTCAAACAGATACTGGAAGCACGCGCTGATGGAGCGACGTCGCAGTGATACGTGCGCGCGTAGCCGCCCGCTTTATATACAAACTAACGAAACCTATTTCCCACACTCCGCGAACGCCATCTCTCTCGCCCCTCGGTCGCCCGCGCATGCATACACAGTCTCCGCCTCCTCGTTCTCGCTGCCAACGGCATTTCCTGCAGTTGGCGGCGTTAATGGACGACGAGCGTCAAAGGAGCACCGCGTTTCTCGCGAACGACACCGGCGCGCCGCCAGTCGCAGGTTTCGGCAGGCAGGCTTAGGAAGCGCCCCGAACTCAGGGGAGGAGAGGGAGGGGGGAGGGGGGCTACAGCTACCCACCCGGTTCGCGCGAGGCGGCCGTCGCCAACGGCTTTATGGTCTCTACACGGCCGCTGAAAAAAAGGGAGATCGTGCCCTACTCGATAGACAGTCCATTAAACGCAGACACCTAATTAAATATGCGCACCTCCCCGCGCCCACCACCTCCTGGCGCTCGTCCGTTTCCACGGCTCGCAAGCGTGCGACGACCGTGGGCCGTGGCAGGCGCAGTGCCGGTAGGCGTGGTCGAAACTCAAAAGCTCCTTAGAAAGATAGAGTTCTTTCTTCCTCTCTCTCTCTCTCTCTCTCTTCCTGCTTCGCTGGCAGCCTTTTGAGACTCGAGTACGCGGCTCGATGCAGAAGCTTCACACTCTATATCCAAAGACTTGGCCGGCCGTTGCGCTCGCCCTAATGATGTCTGCCGCCGCTGAAGTGGCGGCGAACGTCGTGTACCGGCCGCGAGCATAGCACCGGCGAAAGAATGCAAAGAAAGAACGAAAGAGGGGGGGGGGGGGGACCAGCTGTCCCGATCCAAGATTGGGCCGTCCCGATCAATGCGAGCCCCTCCAGGGGCACAGCGTATCGCGCGCGTGCTGCCAAAAAGCGCCTCGCTCGTTGTGTATACGCGGGCGCGCAGCAAGCACGTCGGTCCCTCCGTCCCAAACGCCGGTAGCTGCTTCAGCCGATTTACGGTGCGCGAGCTGTACGTGTGAGTTATGGACAGTGCGCGCCCGCCCGCCCTGTGACGTCACGGGCTGAGAACAGCCCGAGGAAAGAGGCAGGGCTGGACCCAGCCCCGCGGCCAGCGGCAGTATTCAGAACGCTTCGATGCATGTAGGTATAAGCAGGAGGGCAGGCAACACGGGAAGACGCACGCCGTTGCTGCTGCTCCTGCGGCGGTAGGCGAGCACGTACACGCGTGTACGAATGCGAAGCCGCTGTGCCGTCATCTCCCCCCCCCCCCTTTTTTTTTCGCATACTGTCGAACGCGCACCGGCGGGTGCTGGAGAGCTAAAGAATTTTTTCGACGCGATTAATCTTTTAGGAAGCTTCATTTCGGCGCTCTTTGTGAACCCATGTTGCTTAAATTCCTTATCGGTCGCGCATCGCAGCTTTCCGCCTCGGCGTGAACCGCTTCGAGCCGTGCGAAAGTTATGCGTTGATTGAGATGCCGCGGTATTTATAACGCGTGTCGCACATACGCCGATCTCGAGCTTACGTTAGAGAAAGAGAGAGAGGTTGTACGAACTGTGGAGGACGTTATATCAGTGCTATCTGTACATATCTATTACAAAGAATCGAAGAAATCATACTATGTTATTCATAGATGCAGCGCTGCTATGACATTTATCTTACTTCCAATGCTAGAAAAAACGGAAACAGATGGAAGAAGTTCCCACAACGTGCGCTGAATAACTGATATTTTTCAAGGAAGGCACTGTATCGAGAACCGATCACATAGAACATGTTCAAGGGTCTTCTCGCTACTAAAGACATCGTGCGTAGTGTTGTCGGCCATCCAAAAACTAATGGCAAACGGCTTCGTAGAGTGTAGCCTCACGTCAGAAAAGTCCAAAACTGCTGCGAAGGCGGAGCAAAGAGTCCAGATTCTGAATTCATTTATTTTGAAAACTTATACCGAGATCGCCGGTATGTAGACTGCACAGAGGGGTCGCTACTGACTGCTATAGCTCGCCTTGATCACAGACCTCTCTCCCACTTACCCCTCCCTCCCGCAATTCAAGATCTGAAAAGCAGCGTGATGACGTAGTGTTCAGCGAGTCCCGCTTTTAACAGCGCGTTGCCACAGGACACGAGTGAGGCGGGGCTGCCACGAAGTTTCCTTTTTCATAGTCATATGTCTAAGGTAAAGCTGATAATATGGAGATCATCTGACGACAAAACCTGATAAGAACTACAACTTGGGGACGGCAGCGTAACAGAACGGCGGAAGGATACAGCCAACATAATATAGCCTCGATCATTCAACTCCGGACCCAGTGAAAGAACGAGGGCCCCGAGAGCAGTAGAATCGTAGATAGATAGATAGATAGATAGATAGATAGATAGATAGATAGATAGATAGATAGATAGATAGATAGATAGATAGATAGATAGATAGATAGATAGATAGATAGATAGATAGATAGATAGATAGATAGATAGATAGATAGATAGATAGATAGATAGATAGATAGATAGATAGATAGATAGATAGATAGATAGATAGATAGATAGATAGATAGATAGATAGATAGATAGATAGATAGATAGATAGATAGATAGATAGATAGATAGATAGATAGATAGATAGATAGATAGATAGATAGATAGATAGATAGATAGATAGATAGATAGATAGATAGATAGATAGATAGATAGATAGATAGATAGATAGATAGATAGATAGATAGATAGATAGATAGATAGATAGATAGATAGATAGATAGATAGATAGATAGATAGATATGAAGAGGAAAGGCAGGGAGGTTAACCAGATATTAGCCTGCCGGTTCGCTATCCTGCGATGGGGTTGGGATACGGGGTTTGTAAAGAGGACAGGGAGGAAAGAGATAAAATGCACAGGCAGCTGTGAGGTCAGTCTGTGATCCTGTACGCTAGATTACATGGGTCAGGAAACCAACGTAATAGATTAATCTTAAAGCTCGTTCAAAAGCGAACACATACAGGGTCCGAACTTTATCCGCGATTCTCGCGGATCACGTTTCTCCTTCGATTTCTTGAAAACGTTCAACTTATTTGCTGTCTCACTGGCTTCATCTATTTTGCAAAAAGCTTTCGGCCACTGAGTCGATGTGTCCTAGTCGATAAATCGAGTCAGCGCATCGCATCTTGGGACCGACCCACCACCATTGGCCACTGGTATGCATACCTTCGACATCAGCCCAGTCGGGCCATCGGCAAGTGGTAGTGGTCCACTAAAGAATGCTGCGGTATGTTGCGTAACCACACTCAACGACACGCACATCTCTGGGCGACATTAAATGCAGTCACGTTATCCTTTTTTCGAATGAGCATGGCAGCTTCGTCACTGCGAAAACCGCTTGGTCACGCGCACAGCGCCTATGCCTCAGAAGCCTTGAAAGCTGGCACGGACGCCTGCCTTCCTGACCGCTCTCCGGGACGTACACGTATATGCAGAGTTTCACGACGTGCAAGAGCACTTCGAATGCCGTAGCGCCGGCTTCATTTCCCGCGTTGCTAATGCGACTGGGTCGCAGGACTGGATGCTGCGCGTGCCCGTCTACGCCAGTGCGTGCTATTTAAGACTGGGGCGTGCTACCTCTGCCGCTTTGTTCCTCGCACAACGAGGCAGAAGACGCCGAACCCTTTCTTCGCAGTCGTGGCCCTGCTATTGCGCCGAAGGAGGACGCGCTTCTTGTGAGCCCGCGAGAAGAAAGACCTTCCTCGGTGCGTGCACTTGTAATGTACAGCTGTTTCTCGAGGGCTTACGTTATTGCCCGCAAGGAAGCGTCATGTATTCTTCCCGCGATTCCGCATCACGCAGTTCGCTGAACCTTTATGAGGTGACATACGTCGCTGGCATTGCAGCAGACGCCCAAGCGGAGAATAGCAGCCCTCGATTACCCGGTGATGATGATCATTACTATTATTATAATGATGACGAATATTTCTATTGGCATCTCCTTCAAAATGGAACGGCAGCAAATAATCACCTAGCCTGCATGAGCTAACCGGGTATCATAAACATGCATAATCAGTCTAATATTCTGATCTCTGCTTTATCATTTTTCTCTCTTCATAAACCCCTACAATTTCCGCCATTGGTACCTCTACTTTCACTACAGCAATGCTGTTATAGAGATTAGGAGTCTGCAAATATTCGAAATTTCGAATACCATCCGAATAGTCCCTTGCTATTTGATTCGTATTATATTCAACAATTCACTATTCATCGTTGTCTAATACGTCATTTCTGCTCCAATTTAAGGGGTCACATTAATTGGCGCCTCGGCGGAGAAAGACTAAACCAATTGTCACGTGACTGTTTCAAATTATTATGCTGCGAGGGAGCCAAGATGGTCGCAGCGCAGAGGCATCGGTATAGCTGAGCAAACGCATAGAGTAGCTAACTTCTGCTTAACATTTAAGAAAAATTCGTTAAGAATATCTCGCCATAAGGCAGCTTTCTAATTTGTTTCCTGAATTTGTGTTACTCAATTCATTATTTCGACAATATCACCGTGTTTTCATATCCCTTTAGAACAATGTTCGGTGCTGCAATTACACTTTGCCCTGCTCCTTCAGCGAATACATCCCGATACAAAAATGCATTTGGTAAGGCGCTGTTCACGTGTTTCATTAATGTCACTGTGACGATCCGCCACATAGGATCAACTTCCAGTTACTTCTTGTTTGCAAGCTCCTGTGTGGGCCGAATGTGCAGTTCTGAATGGTCTTGCACGTATCCAATCACGAGAGTTAGCCTTATTTCTAATTTTTATTTCTTAATACGGACTCCACACAAGCTTTATATTTCACATTATTGAGAAACGAGAGTTCTCAATAATGTTCACACACACACACACACACGCACACACGCACGCAGCTTGCCATGGCGTTCGATCGCCAGCGCATTTCGTTCATCAAGCAGGCTTATATCCCATAACCTATTCACGGAGGCCGCGAAATTGGATCCAAACGACGTCAGCGCGCGTATACAACATAGCGCGTAGCTGTCAACGCGTCTCGAGTCCAATCATTTGTACGAACTATATCCACTCTCGCACAATGCGCGCATATATAACCTTTCATGCCCATTCGTTACGTCGAGCCTATATGTGCCACGGGCATTCCGAGCAAGAAACCCCGCCGCACGAACCAGAGAGGCTAATTGCCAAGTTCCCGCAGCGGTATGCGCGCCCACCGATACCCGCGCTAACAGCTGCACTGCCGGCCCCGTGTGTACACACGAGGAGAGGGCGCAGGTGCGCTAATCACGATTGATGGCTGTTTCGGTCCGAGCTCGAAAGTGAGCCGGCGGAATCGGGTTCGGGGGGTTTCGCAAAAAAAATATACACACACAAAAAGTTAGGACCTACAACTGGAAATGGGGAATGAGGAATTAAAACTGCGCTGTGCGCGCGCGCCCCCTAGTATTTACACGGCGCGAAGATACCAGGTCGCCGCGGCCGGCGGGTCGGTATACGCTCCCGCGGCGACGGGCAAGCACGCGCCCCGATTTATTTGCTCGGCGCTTCGAAAGCGAAGACATTAGTATTCGTTAGCGGCACGGCGGAAGGCGCGGCGTCACTAACGAGCGACCGTGTTTGTCCGTATATACGGCTGCGACGCATCGCGCAAACGTCGCGTCGCGCGCGCTTACAACGTCGACGTCGCCGACGGCTTCGTCGACGGTATAGTGCTTTTCGGCGAGTTGCCACGCGCGCCTACGTGTCACCTCGTTTCGCATACCCCTGTGACAGGCGCGGGGTCGTGAAAGAGTTTTGTAATCGCCTCGCTTTCAGGGAGATCATATATAATTTCAGCATACACAAGCGAAGTTGGGACCACGAGTTGAAGTGTCGGGCTTTGAACTAACGAGGAGTTAGCTTCACAGCTGGGACGACTCGCGCCACTTATTATTAATTATTAAATTAATTTGGTTTTGCTCTCTCGAGAGTCGGCGTCCAAATCACCGCTCCAGCGACGCGGCTCGCTCGGAGTAACGGACGCCAGTCTCGAAGGCTATGTGGCTGCGTGCATTGCAAACGCCGGTATAGGGATTGCAGGAGTCGGAAACACGTCATGGTCGCCATGTTTGGGACACCCTTTGTCACAGCCAGAAATTCGACACTCGCGCAACGACACTCGCTGTAGAATAGCCACTTCAAGGGCGTTGTGCACAATTGTGCACGCCAGAATACTGCATCGATATGATGAGCACTGATGAAAATAAATATACTAAAGACAGTCGCATAGAACTTGAAACCTTTCTGACTGGACCTGCGCGCCCATTTTCCGTAATATGAGTAAAGTGCTTCAGTAAAAGGTGTTGAACCGAAGCTAAACGGCTGGGTGTTTGCTGTCGGCGTCACATATGTCGTCATATAGCGGGTTCACTTCTTTCATTGTTTTTGGCAATCCTTACACGTCAGACGTCGTACTTTAGAGCGACTGGATCGGCGCTTTCCAAGTGTGCTAGGCCTGAAAGTGTTAAGGCTCTCATTCCTGACGTACCTCTTGATAGTTTTCGCATGGAGTGTGCATTCTGTAGACTTATCAAAACTCGCTGAAGAACTGAAAATTATTATTCCAGTCAGAAACTGCGCGATTTTCGTGCTTCCGAAGATGCAACAAATGGGGTCAAAACTGCATTAATCGACGTAATTAACTGGCGCCTATAGAGGGGCAAGAAGCGTGAAAAGCAAAATACAGCGTGGATGCAAGAAATCTCAGCTGCTTAAACGAGCATATAAGGATACATGCGCAGAAATGGAGAAACGGGGAATAGGAATCGAGGAACGTGCAGTTCCTCGATTCCTATTTGTTCCCCTTTTTGTTACTAAATAACACTTCTGCCATGGTTAAACGGCAGCTCTCACCTTCGTAGACTCGGAAGGTCAGAAAAGATGAAAATATGAAGCACGAGTGGCGACGCCTCTGAGAAGTTCCCGCTTCAGTTCGTGAAGACGTCAAAATTTTGACAACGTTAATTTGGGTTGAGGCAGAAGGACCATATTGCACTCGAATGGAGGCGGAGGCAGAATGTTCTATGTCACCACACGTGTGTAGTGTGCGGTGACATGAACATTACCTAATGTGCTGTAGTGTGTATACCGCGGAAATGAGGGTGTTATTCGGGTCCCTCAAGAACACTGGACTTCCTCACAGTTGTCTTCAGGACGTTGTTTTCCCACGAGGGAACCGGTTGTGTAGGAAGGAGGTCTCTCGCCTTCTGTTAAATTACCTACAGGACACGGATTTGGCTTCCACATGGTGAACTGAGAAGTGACCATTTGTAATTGGGAGGTCTGTGTCTGATTATGTGATTTATTTATTTTAAGTGTGGAGCCATTGCCGGCAGCAACTGCAAGGCCAATCCCACCTGTAGCCTACAACAACTCAACTCAACTCAACTCAGCAAGTTTGCAGAACTTTTCCTACGTCGAAATGACCGAAATACGTAAATGAACTCTGAAACCCGTGACGTTACTCTGACGTATATATTTATAACGGCGTTGAATTTTTTCGTACGAAATTGACTTCCTCCAGCAGTAACGAACATTTCCCTTGAAAACGAACGACAACTCGAAGTAAGCCACAAGCATGCATATTTACTTGTAATTCCAACAGCAGCACAGCTTTCCAGGCACTGTCCACAAAATTTGCGATTAATTACCATTTCGTGCGTGACTTTCCCAAGTAGCTTCGCTTTCGATCCCCTGGACAAAACGAATAACCAAGCGAATAACCAAGCACGCTCATCGGTTGTCCAGTGGAATAAGGACAATTCAAGAAGACACCACCCTCACGGCAACAGTCTGATAACAGGCCTGCACGAGGCCCGTTAATCTATAGGAGCGACTACAATAATCGTGATGCAAGAATAATTTGGCCTCATATTCACACGGCTTGCAGTCAGTGAGCCCCTGGAGCAGTTCGGATGGGAATGGATGTCTGACAGCTTCGGAGTAAAACAATCATTATGGAAACAGGCTGGCCGATCACAAGCCATTGGGTGCACACATTCAGCGACGGATATAAAAGCGTGCCTTTTAAGGGAATTTCAAGAGCCTGTGAACCTATCTCAAAGGTAGTCAGATTTCCCTTTGTTTCGTTTCCCTTCCTCTCTGTCACTCCCTCTCCGTCTCTACCTCTCCCTTATTTCATTTTGTTGCAGACAGACGCGGCACAGGCAAGTGACGCGAGTGTTTGGCAAAGAGCGCGACGTTCCCACTCTATCCATTCCGCAAAAGCGCCATCCGGTGTTCTCTGGCCATCGTTTACCCAGACGTCCTCCAAACGCGCAGACACCACAGCGTGTATAGTTACCGTTTGTTTCTCTCTTTATATTTCTCTGTTTGTTTTCTTTTCAATTATTTCCCGCTTTTCCGTTCCCTCCCTCCCTCTCCCTCTCTCTCTCTCTCTCTCTCTCTCTCTCTCGTACGTCCCTCGAGAGAGAGAGCAGATAGCACATTCCTACGTCTCCACAAGTCCACCCGCCCGGCCGGAGTGCTCGCCGACAGCGCAGCCCGACACACGTGCGACTCGGTTTACGCGTTGCAAAGCGAAGCCGCGCGCGCGCTCTCTCGTACAGCACAACACCACCGGTGCGTGCGTGTGCATATATACACGCACGCACTCACGCACGCGCACAGACGCCGCGGGCGTCCGATGCGCGGCGCGCGTGCTAGAAGAAACAAACCGACCGACCGTTGCTCTCGAAGCGGCGCGGAAGAAATCGCGAAATGGCTCGATAAAACAATGTAAGAAGAAGGCGCCCTCTGCGGGGAGGAGCCGTAAAAACTGCGCACGTCAGCCAGATCAGCGGCGAACGAGAAATATAAAAAAAACGAGACGGCCGTAAATTTTTTTTCCCCTCGGCAAGCACTGACGCGCGCGCATTGCTGATAGCGGTCCCAGCAAAGTGTGGTGCGGCCGCCGAATACCCGCTGCGATGAGCCCGCGCGGCGTCATCTTACTTCTTTTTTTTATTTCGCGATTCTCGCTGCACGCGCGAGAAGTTTTGATCTCAATAGTGACGGACTACAGCTTGTTTCCCAGCCGTACACCACGGGCTTGCGGCAAAGAAGCCCGCCGCCCGACGGCGTCGCCACCGGTGCCGCCATGTGCGTAAACACTCGGCAGTGCTCCATTTGGCACTGCCCGAAACGGCCGCATATATCGGGCAGGCGAGGAGCCTTCACGCGGTTTCGGACACTTACCGTCTGTCGGCGAAGTTGGGTGCAGTACGCAGAGGAAACGCGTATTTTATCCCGTCGAGGGTAAAGTATGCATGTACTTCCAGTGGGACTCGCGTCTAGTTTACTTAGGTACCTGTGTCTTACCTATGTTCACCTTTGTCTTACCTTTATCCGACGTTGTTCGGGCAATGTGCGCGGGGCGCTATTTCACGAATATTTCCACCTTATTAACTCCAGCTGTCAGTCAGAGTACCCGAACTTTCCAAAGCTTTCAACAGTGGCCGAACAAGGGATAACACTGCGCCAACGTTTCCTCAAGGAGACTTGTCTTAATCCGTCTGCCTTGACGAAGACAAAGACGACGACATCTATGGTTCATTTCTTGTCGACAACTTGTTCGACAAGTATGTATTGATCACTTCGAGACTCCATCTACACACGTGTGAATCTCTGTCTCGTTTGTACTCCGAAAGCTTCTTTATTACTCCAAGAGTGTTGCAACTTCGTTCTCTGAGGACGTGCGCTATAGCGGCGCGCATGCACTTCAAGCAACTTAGACCCAACTGATTTCACATTCAAGCCCCGCGGCGACGTTAAAAGCGCGCGACAACTTGCAAAGAGCGTTTTGTTTCTGCAGGAGATGCACAATTCGCTGCATCAAATCGCTCTCGCGTGCAAAGTTTATGTGGCGAACGGTGCTGCCGCTGCTGCACAGAACTGAGCTCGCGAATGGTGGCTGCCTGTTTATAGTGCATGGCTCGAGAGACGGAATTTACGAGAATTTTATCTCTCGTCACCCAAGGCGGGTGTCGAAAAAAAAGCAAAAAAAAAAGAGCGGGACGGATTATCGTGGGCGAAAGTGGATTTTTGGATATATTTATTTTTTTCCTCCCTGCACCCGTGTATACTCGACAGTTTATGCTTTCGTCTAAACAGTGACTATACGTCGTAAATCACTTTCGTTAATGGCCGTTATACTGCCGCGGAGGCGTCTGAGCGAAGCGGTAAATGGCCCGATAATTCGGACACCCATTTATAGGCC
The DNA here is from genome assembly GCF_038994185.2 of Dermacentor albipictus. Lineage (NCBI taxonomy): Eukaryota > Metazoa > Arthropoda > Arachnida > Ixodida > Ixodidae > Dermacentor > Dermacentor albipictus. Next base: position 111,827,660 of record NC_091823.1, read on the forward strand.
CGCTTACGGGGCGAAGTGAATTGGTGACCAAAACCGTTGGTCGAGGGAATCGATATAAATGTCCCACGGCATCTATGTCGTTCGAAATACCACAACAGCCGTAGTCGAAGCGTTTTTAGAATGAAGTGAGAGCGAATGTGTCTATGAGAATGCGATTACATAAAGCTACGCTATAGAGACCGGAATTTTATCATATTATTTCTTTCTCTCCTATCGGTGTTCAGAGCTAGCACGCATACTTGATCTCGACCGCAGTCACCATCTATCGGCGCAGCCCGCGCTGTCGTTGTCGTTGTTTGCACGCCTTTATTCACAGGTTTTGTTCTTAGGGGGCTGCAGTGAATTGTGTTGAGAAGGGGAAGAGGGGAATAAGGAGAGGGAGACGGTGCATGGGGGGACTACGGGTCGACGGCGGAGCAGCTGACGACAAACCCACGATGAGCAAACACTGGTGGCTTATAGCATACGAGAGCCACAGGCTTAAGCGCTATCGCGGACGTTCGTTCCATCCAGTTCCCGCAGTTGAAGCATTGCTCTTTGCCCATAAGACAAGGTGCTCATCTAAAGGTCCCTCGTTGCTGGTCATGCATGTTGTAGGCACTCAGTGAGACGATGCTCAACAGATGCTTCCATTGCACTATGAAGTGCGGGTGCTAAGATGATGTCCTTTTCTTTATATACGATGCAAGAAGTATATATAGGCTACCTCAAAGCTGCGTGTGCCAGCCAGTGCGCTGTCAGGCCGATGCGGCGCTGTGTAACTTGTGCTGGGTATCGCGCGCCGCACAGAAACTGAGAGCTGTGTCATCTGTGCGTGTATATCGGAGAATATCTGTGCGTGTATATCGAAGAGAATGACGTTACGCGCATTGTAAATAATAAATTGTTATTCTCGAAAAAATGGCTGTGTGCGCAGCGAGAGTAAAAGCCAGTAAATGAGTTCCCTGGTGGAAGGATCGCTGAAGTATGAAAATTGATATTCTCGTTTTTTTCATTCATTTTTTATATTATTCGCTTGAAATTGAAAAGCGGCCATTATCGAACGCAAACGAACCTTACCGACTTCTCTCCTGTAAGCAAGAGCGACGCTTCAAAACAAAGTACAGTGTCAAGGAAAGTATTTTTTCAGATGTACTCACGGCATAGCCAAACACATGCAGCAACACCGTTTCAAACTATTTGGTTTGGTTAACGAGGCCTGCTGATAAGCCACCTTCCAAAACGACGTACGCGATGAGACTCCGCTGCGTTCCTGTTTGCGAGCTTTGAAACCCGTATTTCCAGACACATTGAACGTGCGCAAGGCCGCAAATTTGCTTCTTTGCCTATCTCTTTGGACCATGCAATACCAGATGGCAGACGTTGTGCTAGGAGATCAAACCAAAATCATGAGCGCTCGACCTGGTGCCACCATTACTGACCTGTCCTCGGTCCCCCTATACTGTTTTGTGCACGAGTCCTATCGTCAAGAGCGCAGCAAGTTTGACGTCTGTCACTCCGCGTAGGGCAATGCACACGCGTGGCAAAGCCTGCTTGCGGAATTCTGCCTGTCCGTGTCCCAACATGTGATCTCCCTGATCGGCAAGTAAGAAATTTTCGTTGACACATCTTTCGCTAAGTGTACTTTCGTTAAATTTGAACCCCCAGTTTGTGTAAGTCAAATAACAGAGGCGCACGAATGTACGTTGCCGAGCTACCACAGCTTTCTTTGTCTCTTTCTATCGCTCTTTTTTTTATTATTGTTATTGTATTCTTGAGAGCTTAGCTTCGACGACCCATTATGTACACAAATCTCCACATGGTATTTATGCACGGCCAGACTCAACCTGTGCAAAATCAAATGCGAGAAACGTAATGCCGACCGTTATTCCGTTATACATTATCAACGTGTGCGCTATGTATATTATAGCAATGTCACTTCATACTCAATACTCGATTCCCGAATATATCTTCAAGATCTCTTATTTATGACAACGACTTGCAACCTGCATAGGGAATTACCATCCTGCCGCATATCCTATCACCCGCAATGAAAAACGGAAGAAGAAAAAAAACGTCATGAAGCGTATGGTGATATTGGTTCTATTCGTCAAACACCAGGATAAACACGCACACAAAATTACAATAAATTCGCGGCACACGTACCAAGCCCACTCTGCACAGTTCCCCCACATAGAAATTCAGCGCCCTCCATGCACGTATACCACAAGCGCCCGTTATTCCAGCGTGTATATGTATACATACGCACACTTATTCCAGGCACACCACGGCTTATCCGAGTCGCGCTGCATTTAGATCCCGTTTAGATTAGGCCCACTAAAAGCCGAATGCTTTGGATATGGACGTCCCGCAGACACGGCGTGTCACTACGGCCATAAAACGCTGGGTAAACACAACCAACTTCGCTGCCGCAGAGTCGATAAGCAGAAGACGAGAAATAAAAAAGAAGGGAAATAAGAAAACACCGACACGAAATAAATGTCGCGTCAGCGACAGAAATCGCACGCGCATATAGAGAACCACGCGTCGCCCGCCTTGCAGGCGTTGCATCTGAGCCGCGGCGCCGTACAGTCGCGGCCTGTCTCTGTTTGCGCAGCCCACGGCGGTGCCATTTTGTGCGACTGCCGCGCCAACACATTAGGGCCGCGAGGCCGTGCAGCCCCCCAACTGAGCAAACACGCAGCCCGATCACGCAGCATGCCGTCAAAGTACACTTTCGCGCATTATTATTATTTTTTTTTTGCCATTACATTTCCTTCTTTCTCTGTCGGTCTCTCTTTCCTCTCTCGCTGCGTTATCGCGACAACTCGCCCCAAAACTGCCTGGAAGGCCTTCCCTCGAACCGCGGCTCACGTGAGTTTCCGGCTAAGTTCACTACAAGAAACTCTGGCGCTGCGATCGCATGGCTATGTACCACGGGAATGGTGGTTAGCACACGTGGAATCTGTCTGATCTTCGGGCTCGTGGCTTCAGAGTTTCTCGTGGCTTTGTTATAGTACGCGTCGTGTGCTCTGATTGGTCCAAATTTCGAAGTACTCATGGCGGGGTTGCAGTGCAAAGCACCGACGTGCGGAAAGACAAGCCTGAAGAAAGACGTCATAAGTTATAAAAGCAGAAGACACCATCATCATCATCATCATCATCATAGTCAGCTTATATTATGTGTACTGCAGGACGGAGGTCTCTCCCTGCGATCTCCAATTAACCCTGTCCTGCGCCAACCGATTCCAACAAGCGCCCGCGAATTTTTTGTTAAATTTCATCATCCCACTTAGCCTGCTGCCATCCTCGACTGCGCTTCCCTTCTCTTGGCACCCATTCTGTCACTCTAATGGTCCACCACTTACCTAACCTACGCGTTACATGTCCTGCCCAGCTCTATCTTTTTCTCTTAATGTCAATTAGAATATCGGCAGTCCCCGTTCGCCGACTGATGCACACCGCTCTCTTCATGTCTCTTAACGTTACGCCTATAACCTTCTTCGTTCCATCGCTCTTTGTGCGGTCCTTAACTTGTTCTCGAGCTTCTTTGTCAGCCTCCAAGTCTCTGCCCCGTATATCAGCACCGGTAAAATGAACTGATTGTATACCTTCCCTTTCAATGATAATGAGGCTTTAAATTTTCGAGCTTTTCCGAGCCGAAACCATGACGTGATTATGAGTAGTGGGAGACTCCGGAATAATTTCGACCGCCTGGTGTTCTTTAACGGTCACCCAATGTACAATACGCGGGCGTTTCTTATTTTACTTATTATTTTCTTCTTCTTTTTTTCATTTCGTCATCCAAATGCGGCTGCCGCGGCCGGGATTTGAACCCGCAACGTGGGGCTTAGCAGCGCAACGCCAAAGCCTCTACGCCGCCACGCCTTCTAAGGCAATCAGAATGCCCACCAGCATAGTAACTGTGAGTTGCATTTATAACGCAATATATTGTTAACGTAACTTAAGTGAAGGAACAAGTTACGGACAAATTAAGGATCACGCAAAGAGTGATGGAACGAGAAATGTTAGGCGTAACGTTAAGACACAGGAAGAGAGTGGTGTGGATGTGGATCAGAGAGCAAATGGGGATAGCCGATATTCTATATAGCTGACATTAAGGGTGGGAGGGCGGATGCGAGCTTAAAAAATTATGGGGTTTTACGTGCCAAAACCACTTTCTGATTATGAGGCACGCCGTAGTGGAGGACTCCGGAAATTTGGACCACCTGGGGTTCTTTAACGTACACCTAAATCTAAGTACACGGGTGTTTTCGCATTTCGCCCCCATCGAAATGCGGCCGCCGTAGCCAGGATTCGATCCCGCGACCTTGTGCTCAGCAGCCCAACACCATAGCCACTGAGCAACCACGGTGGGTAGGATGCCAGCTTGGCAGGCCATGTAATGCGTAAGGTAGATAATCGGTGGACCATTATAGTTACAGAATGGGTGCCAAGGGGGAAGGGAAGTGCAGTCGAGGATGGCCGAAAATTAAGTGGGGTGATGAAATTAAGAAATTCGCAGGCGTTTGTTGGAATCGGTTGGCGCAAGACAGGGTTAATTGGAGATCGCAGGGAGAGGCCTTCTTCTTTCAGTGCGCATAAAAATAGGCTGACGATTGATAATGATGATGACGATTAAGATAATGACGATGATATTGTTGAAAGCGATCAGTTTGTGAACTCATAGCGCTGTTTGAAGCCAGAACGACAAAGTTAAGGCAACTCCATGAACTAACTAACCACCATTAATCCCACGGTGGCTGAACCTCCATGCTTGCAGCTTCCGTAGACACTAGCGCCAGAGCTGCCACTAGTAAATTTTGTAGTATTTTTCAACACGAGGTCCATGATGGAAGCCTTACCATCCCGTCATCCAACGGCTCTCGTGGGAGTCGAATGCGTGCCGACGCGTCAGCTGTAGCCGTCGCTATCCGATGGAGTGGAAGCAGGCTAAACACCTGTCCAGATCTCACTGCGACGGGAGCTAAAAAATTGATGAGATAGGCGTATAAAACTCGCCGCACGCTATCCAATTTGCGGCCGCTGAGGTTCGATATAGGGTAAAAGTGAACCCACGGTGAACCAGTCAATTTATTCCTAGCTCTACGAGAAAAGAAAAAAAAAACGCCGGTGCGTCAAATTAGCGGGGTCACGAGAAAGTGTAAGTTTGCTTTGGCCGAGCATAAACGTCAACACCATTTTTTTTTTTTTCTTGTTCGAGCCGACATGCGATATAAACGGATGACTAAACTTGGCGTAACCGAGTCAGCTTTGCAGCAGCACGAAAGAAAATCAACCATGAGGAAAAAATAAAGGAAAAAAAAGGAAAGGAAACACGTGCGCTCGGTTAGCTCTCGCTGAACACTTTCTTTTTTTTTTTTTTAGGAGGCTCCCGCCGTTTTCAGTAAATATGCTCACACACACAGTTCACGGCAGACGGGAACGCCAGGTTGCTGTTTTAAAATTTAACCGGTTATATTGCTTGTTTATTCGCCGAAATAAAATATTCATCAGTGAGAAGACGAAAACTATGCAACGAATGGCAGCCTTGAGTGAAGTTATGGCTGACACATTTGTAGCTATCACTCTTTGAAGAGAGGTCAAGCATGATTTTTTTTTAAAAAGGAGGGTGGTGAGGCGGGGGGTTTCGAATAGCTATAGCGAAATTTCCGAACAAAATCAAATACGAATATGTCAGAAAAGAAAAAAAAATACCGTCGAACATTAAATTGATCACCGAGTATTTTCTCGTTTCTAAACAAAGTGAGCCTTAAACATTTAGTGGACTGCATGTTTGTATACATAAACAAAGCGTTTTGCATTATTTGACACCTGTTATGCCATTCTCAAGTGAACTTAATGTAAATGATCTAATAAATGACAAGCTCGATCCCGCAGGGTGATTGTATCTTGCACACCGTGACGATTACAGTAATGAAATATAGGAATAGTACGTCCCCTTATTTTGACGTAGCGAAGTGTAATACTGCAGTACCGTACATCGTTTCTAAGAAACGCAAAGGTGGTAAGACTTCCCACCTAATAAATTGCTCTACCCAAGTCGAAAAACAAATCCAAGGATCTCCTAAAGACGGGACATATCCTTATTGAGTGACTGGAAATTAATGCAGAGAATTTACCCAACTCCAATTAGGCCAGCAACTGGTGCCTCTGCATATATTCGACACTCTTGAATAGGGAATCCTCGAATCGATTCCGAATCAGTTAGGAAGAAGTATTTGGTTAGTATTCGAGATTTCTAATGTTCGCATGCCCCTATTTATTGGTCCATTTACGTTCTCATGCGAATGTATTAGTTCAATAGCCATTAGCGGAATCACGGTTTCCTAGTAGTAAAAAAAATAATTAAAAATTCGGTGCCTTCTTCTCGTTGGTGAGTGCATGGTTAACGTCCGCATCAGACTCTATACGAGGTCTAAGGCAATGTTTTCTGGCAAGAAGCACTATCCATAGTCTGCGGGCAACCCTCACTCCCGCAACCCTATAGTTGAGCGGACCCATTCCTCTTCCCCATATCGCACGAATCACACTTCTTTTAGATTTTTATGGTCTGTAAGTGAGCTGCAGTGGATATATTGGAGAAGGAAATAACCACCCGGCAACAATATTTTGTTTCTGTTCGCTTCTTGGGCTGGCCGAATCCCTATCGGAAACAGTGAGTGTCACAATATACGCCAACTACATCTGCATCTGGACATCAGCGGTCACTCGCCTGCAGGTTCGCGCACGGCTACAGAAAGCAGCAACACAGGCACCTGACTATCTTCACACACAAGGCCTTATCAACGGTCAGCCTATCTTCTACAAGAGAAATCAACGGTTTTGGGGTGTCATTGGTGACCGGGACCTCTCTTGGAGCCCTCGGGTTGCCCACTTGAAGAAGAAGCTCACATCTATTGTTCACGTCTTCAAGTTCATCGCCGTCAAAACGTAGGGATCGTCAGTGGGCTCCATGCTAGAGTTATATCGAGCACTTTTCATCGGATTCCTACGCTATAGCTCTCCCGTGCTTGCTAAAACATGCAAGTCAAATCTTCGAGAACTTCAGAGCGTGCAAGCACAGGCACTACGTGTTTGCCTAGGCCTTCCGCGGAGCGCCTCAACAGCGGGAACCATTATAATGGCTCAAGACCGTCCGATCACGACTTACATTAGCACCGACACGCTTAGGGCCCATGTTCATCATGTTTCACGGATGCAGTCAAGCTCTCTTGCCTGCCTGCCAGAACGACGACCACAGGCGTCCTTCTCCAACGAGGTCAGCATCCATCGTGCCTCCTTACCATCGGGCTTCACACCCTCAGCATGTTCAACCTCAGCTGTGTGGTGTTTAAAACCACCTCAAGTGCGTCTTACGGTTCCAGGGATAAGAAATAAGCCCGACCTGCCTACCTTGGCCTTGAAGTCAGCAACTCTGGATTGCTTGCACAATTTCTACTTTGACCGAGTCCACATATATATGGATGGCTCTTCCACTCAGACCAGCTCCTTCGGCGCAGTGGTAGTACCATCGCTATCACTAAGCATCCGATACAGGATTTCTCAATTGACAACATCGACCGGTTCGAAGCTTGTTGCCCTCCGAGGTGCCGTTGATTATCATCATCATCATCATCAGCCTGGTTACGCCCACTGCAGGGCAAAGGCCTCTCCCATATTTCTCCAACAACCCCGGTCATGTACTAATTGTGGCCATGCCATCCCTGCAAATTTCTTAATCTCATCCGCCCACCTAACTTTCTGCCGTCCCCTGCTACGCTTCCCTTCCCTTGGAATCCAGTCCGTAACCCTCAATGACCATCGGTTATCTTCCCTCCTCATTACATGTCCTGCCCATGCCCATTTCTTTTTCTTGATTTCAACTAAGATGTCATTAACTCGCGTTTGTCTCCTCACCCAATCTGCTCTTTTCTTATCACTTAACGTTACACCTATCATTCTTCTTTCCATAGCTCGTTGCGTCGTCCTCAATTTGAGTAGAACCCTTTTCGTAAGCCTCCAGGTTTCTGCCCCGTAGGTGAGTACTGGTAAGACACAGCTATTATACACTTTTCTCTTGAGGTATAATGGCAACCTGCTGTTCATGATCTGATAATGCCTGCCAAACGCACCCCAGCCCATTCTTATTCTTCTGATTATTTCTATCTCATTATCCGGATCTGCCGTCACTACCTGCCCTAAGTAGATGTATTCCCTTACGACTTCCAGTGCCTCGCTGCCTATTGTGAACTGCTGTTCTCTTCCGAGACTGTTAAACATTACTTTAGTTTTCTGCAGATTAATTTTTAGACCCACTCTTTTGCTTTGCCTCTCCAGGTCAGTGAGCATGCATTGCAGTTGGTCCCCTGAGTTACTAAGCAAGGCAATATCATCAGTGAATCGCAAGTTACTAAGGTATTCTCCATTAACTTTTATCCCCATTTCTTCCCAATCCAGGTCTCTGAATACCTCCTGTAAACACGCTGTGAATAGCATTGGAGAGATCGTATCTCCCTGCCTGACGCCTTTCTTTATTAGGATTCTGTTGCTTTCTTTATGGAGGACTACGGTGGCTGTGGAGCCACTATAGATATTTTTCAGTATTTTTACATATGGCTCGTCTACACCCTGATTCCGTAATGCCTCCATGACTGCTGAGGTTTCGACAGAATCAAACGCTTTCTCGTAATCAATGAAAGCTATATATAAGGGTTGGTTATATTCCGCTGTTACGTTTCGCCTACGACGCGCGATAAAGCCGGCGCGGATGCAACGTACGCCGGAGCTTCGTTCAAAGCGGCGGACATTTTGGCCCGTTCGGAGCGGCCGCGATGCATCCCCGCCGAGCGCGTCCCGGCATGTTCAGTGCCACGTGTCTTTGTGTGTGCGTTTGTGTGTGTGTGCCCACGCTTGACAAAGCGCGGCAGCCGGGGAGAGGAGCTCCCCCAGTGTGAAGCGAGGAGGTCTGACCGGCGCCGGCCCGGCTGATGCGTCACCTCCTTGTCTCTACATGTCTCTCAGTCCGTCCGTGCCTCGCTGTCACGTGGTGTCATCACGTGACCTTCCTTCTTGCCCGCGACGCCAAGAGTATAAAATGCAGCTGCTCCCAGACGCCAAGAGAGAGGCTCCGAATTCTTCCGTCGAGAAGCGTGCTCTCCCGTCTCTCCACTTCGGTCGACCTGACCGGCCGCTCTTTTGCGATGCTAGAATAAACAAGTTGTTCTGTTAGCAGTCGACTCATGCTTTGCCGGGACCTTCGGATGCTTCCAGTGTGCCCCAGGCCGCCAGGCCAACGCTACCCTTGGGGCTTGCGACCCATTTGCAACAACGGGCGCCAGCGGTCCGATTGCAATAACGGGTGTCAGCACTGAGATTCCAACAGCCGGTGCCATCGCTGAGGTTCCAACAGCTGGTGCCATCGGTGCGGATCAAACACCGCACATTTCTCTATCACCTGATTAATAGTGTGAATATGATCTATTGTTGAGTAGCCTTTACGGAATCCTGCCTGGTCCTTTGCTTGACAGAAGTCTAAAGTGTTCCTGATTCTATTTGCGATTACCTTAGTAAATAGTTTGTAGGCAACGGACAGTAAGCTGATCGGTCTGTAATTTTTCAAGTCTTTGGCGTCCCCTTTCTTATGGATTAGGATTATGTTAGCGTTTTTCCAAGATTCCGGTACGCTCGACGTTATGAGGCATTGCGTATACAGGTTGGCCAGTTTCTCTAGAACAATCTGCCCACCATCTTTCAATAAATCTGCTGTTACCTGATCCTCCCCAGCTGCCTTCCCCCTTTGCATATCTCCCAAGGCTTTCTTTACTTCTTCCGGCGTTACCTGCGGGATTTCAAATTCCTCTAGACTGTTTTCTCTTCCATTATCGTCGTGGGTGGCACTGGTACTGTATAAATCTCTATAGAACTCCTCAGCCACTTGTACTATCTCATCCATATTAGTAATGATATTGCCGGCTTTGTCTCTTAACGCATACATCTGATTCTTGCCAATTCCTAGTTTCTTCTTCACTGTTTTTAGGCTTCCTCCGTTCCTGAGAGCATGTTCAATTCTATCCATATTGTACTTCCTTATGTCAGCTGTCTTACGCTTGCTGATTAACTTCGAAAGTTCTGCCAGTTCTATTCTAGCTGTAGGGTTAGAGGCTTTCATACATTGGCGTTTCTTGATCAGATCTTTCGTCTCCTGCGATAGTTTACTGGTATCCTGTCTAACGGAGTTACAACCGACTTCCATTGCACACTCCTTAATGATGTCCACAAGATTGTCGTTCATTGCTTCAACACTAAGGTCCTCCTCCTGAGTTAAAGCCGAATACCTGTTCTGAAGCTTGATCTGGAATTCCTCTATTTTCCCTCTTACCGCTAACTCATTGATCGGCTTCTTATGTACCAGTTTCTTCCGTTCCCTTCTCAGGTCTAGGCTAATTCGAGTTCTTACCATCCTGTGGTCACTGCAGCGCACCTTGCCGAGCACGTCCACATCTTGTATGATGCCAGGGTTAGCGCAGAGTATGAAGTCTATTTCATTTTTAGTCTCGCCGTTCGGGCCCCTCCACGTCCACTTTCGGCTATCCCGCTTGCGGAAGAAGGTATTCATTATCCTCATATTATTCTGTTCCGCAAACTCTACTAATAACTCCCCCCTGATATTCCTAGTGCCTATGCCATATTCCCCCACTGCCTTGTCTCCAGCCTGCTTTTTGCCTACCTTGGCATTAAAGTCACCCATTAGTATGGTGTATTTAGTTTTCACTCTACGCATCGCCGATTCCACGTCTTCATAGAAGCTTTCGACTTCCTGGTCATCATGACTGGATGTAGGGGCGTAGACCTGTACAATATTCATTTTGTACCTCTTATTAAGTTTCACAACAAGACCTGCCACCCTCTCGTTAATGCTATAGAATTCCTGTATGTTACCAGCTATATTTTTATTAATCAGGAATCCGACGCCTAGTTCCCTTCTCGCTGCTAAGCCCCGGTGGCACAGGACGTGCCCGCTTTTTAGCACTGTATATGCTTCTTTTGGCCTCCTAACTTCACTGAGCCCTATTATATCCCATTTACTGCCCTCTAATTCCTCCAATAGCACTGCTAGACTCGCCTCACTAGATAACGTTCTAGCGTTAAGCGTTGCCAGGTTCATATTCCAATGGCGGCCTGTCGGCCATTGGAATCGGCCATTAACCCCGGCCTGTCGGGAGCCAGTGATTCTTAGCACCCTCTGCAGCGTCGCAGGTCTGACCGCCGCCGTGGTCAGTTGCTTCGCAGCTGCTGGGGACTGAGGGCCGGGGTTTGATTGTGTTGTTCATATAGGAGGTTGTGGCCAAGTACTGCACCAGGGTGGCCAATCCTGCTCTGGTGAGGGAGTGCGTTACCGGTTCTGGTCACCGGGATCAGGCCCCACTCCAGGCCTGTTTATGCAATTTTATCAACACGCGGATTTTTTTTTTTTTTTACTCCGGTGGAAAATTGCCGGCACCGGGATTCGAACCACGGACCTCTTGCACGCGAGGCGGGTGTTCTACCTCTACGCCACCGCTATATTAACAACCAACCGGCTAATCGGTGGGCAATATTCTGCGATTCGAAGGCGGCCTTACAATGTCTTCTGCCATCTCTTCGTCGCGGGTCCTGTGAACAACTCGTGTCGGAGATACGAGAAATGCACCATAATTTGATGGCGAAAGGGCACGACGTCGTGTTTCAGTGGCTGCCGGGACATGGCGGTATCTCCGGCAACGACCTCGCTGACGAAGCTGCTAGGATAGCACACGAAGGAGCAATCCTTGTTGCTTTTCCTTTATCGCGGACTGACGCAGCTCAACACTTAAGCAAACTAGCGCACCGTATGAAATTGGAGAAGTAGCACACACCTGAATTCACTCAACATCGATTGCATTCCCTCGATTCATCTATGCAACCGCGGCTGTTACCAGGGCTTCCGCGTAATGAGGAAACAGTGCTGTTCCGCTTACGCTTAGGCGTCGCATTCACGAATGCATATACCTTTTTGATTGGAATGGCCGATAGCGCCCAGTGCAATGCCTGCGGTGTCGAGGAAACTATAGAACATCTACTCTGCTACTGCCCATCTTTTGAAAATGAAAGGCATGACCTCTGCACAGCCCTCAATTAGCTAGATAGAAAGCCGTTCACCTTAAACAAGATCTTGGGACCATGGCCTCGCATATCGCAGCTACAACAGGCCACAAAAGCGTTGCTGCGACATTTGAAAGCTACCGAATTGAGTCAACGTCTGTAATCTGGACTGAGGGACCGAATGATATCCCCAGTGGACTTTCTCTTCTTCTTTTAATCTTTCCGTCCCCCTTTTCCTTTCCCCAGTGTTTAACCAGGACCGGGCTCGGTCCTGGTTAACCTCTCTACCTTTAATTTATCATTTGCTCTCTCTCTCTCTCTTCCGTTCGCAACCAAATAAATGAGGAAATTCAAACTTAAAGAAACTAGGAAAACGGAAAAAGTCCACTTTCGTAGAGCAGATTATATTTATTAAGTGACTTGAGTCTGAGAAAACAAGCCGCCGGAGAGCCTCTATGCCGCATCCCGCAAACACGAGAAACAATACCCAGTTATTATAGAAGTATTATGGGGGTGGGGACAAAGAAAGGCATGTAAGGAAAAAAAACACATCGAAGGAATAAAACCCAGCCTGCCACATGAACCTCCAACACATTGTATTTTACCATGCACATTTCGAACAAGTAATGCTATGTCAGTACGCAAAAAACAGAAGACAAAAGAACCTTGTACGCAGTACAGAATCAAAGCAGGTCACTGATGGTGCTGCATGATGTGTGTGGCAATATACTCAAAAGAATAATAAAAGAACAGACTACTATCTGATAGTCCACACAAGCATATCTCAGTAACTGGCATACTGACTAACTAGGAAGAAAACCAGGTCGTTTACTTTAAGAAGTACATATGTGGCGAGCTTTTGTATGAAAACGGTTGCGAGACATTTTTTTTTGCATAATTTTAGCGGACTTTTGGCCATACTATGAGCTTATGCTGCATTTCAGTCGCTCAGAGTATAGTATAAGAATTGTCGCCGTATTGGCTGCAGACGGGTAGTGAACGTCGGTGTAACATACTCATTTTATTCCCCGTCTGGTACTACAGACATGTATGGCAAATCGTCTTTTGTTTGGATTTGATATATCCAATTAAGCTGTCACCGTCTTAATGCAGGGGCTGTTCAATATGGTCATTTCGCGCAGCACAGAGCGGCAGACATCGTATAGAAGGCGGTAATGCTGCAAGAAAAGCACAAGTCGGGCATGATCTTGAGCTCGAACTCTGTTTCTGTTCTTTTTTTTTCTCTTTTTTTTTCGAGGACACCTTCATCCGGCGACGTTCCAATTTCTTCTCTTCGATCGCTGTTCCAGGAGTTCTGTTCGTATACGGGATAACTGAATCATTATCTCGTAATCCTCCATCGGGAAATAACATTAAGAAATTGAAACCCTAACGCAACTCTGACCCGTTTGGCTTCTCGCTGGCTAGTTTTGACTCAACAATGATCCTTTTGTAATACAGCGAACGACGCACGACAAAAGGTCCGGGACACTCCGGGCATTCCCTATCTGTATTCCCGTCTTTCGTTAGACGGCTCCAATTCTACGCTGGCAAGTTTTCTAATCCCATCCTACCCCTCAATCTTTATTTTCAGTCCATGACGTCCACTAACGGCTTCATGGGTTAAATCACCTGCCCGACTCTATTAGTTGCTCTTCTCAAGTAGACTATCACCCGCGACCCGCCGTGGTTGCTCAGTGGCTATGGTGTTGGGCTGCTGAGCACGAGGTCGCGGGATCGAAACCCGGCCACGGCGGCCTCATTTTTATGGGGACGAAACGCGAAAATGCCCTTGTACTTAGATTTAGGTGCACGTTAAAGAACCCCAGGTGGTCGAAATTTCCGGAGTCCTTCACTACGGTGTGCCTCATAATCAGAAAGTGGTTTTGGCACGTAAAACCCCATAATTTTTTTTTATCACCCGCTCTTGTTTCGTTTCCAATTCATTTCAGCTTAATAACGTTAGGCCATCATTTCCCTTTCCATCGCCCGTTGTGTGATAGATAGCTTCTTCTCAAGCTCCTTTCCCTTCCATATATCCTTGCTTCTTTTTATCCTTAACTTCCTTTTCTATCCCTTATCTTCCTCAAGAGTACGCATGGGCTGTGCCCCTTCCGGTGACAGTTGCCTGCCTGCTCATTCCCTACTTCCATCTGTGTTTTGATCATAATAATAATAATAATAATAATAATAATAATAATAATAATAATAATAATAATAATAATAATAATAATAATAATAATAATAATAATAATAATAATAATAATATCTTGGGAGACGCTTAAGCATCACCTTTAAGAGCAGCAATCGATAGCATTCAAGAGTCTCTGACTGCTTCTCATGCTTTCATTTCTCACCACTAAGTCAAAGACCACAAAGCATTCACTACAACATCTCTAACACGCTTGAACCAACTAGACTTCGTGGCCGTTTCGCATTCCGAAGGTCGTGGGTTCGATTTCCACCTAAACCTCAGTTTTCTTTTCAGTTCAATTACTTTGCTTTGGTTACAGGAACATACCTGAGAAATGTTTTCATCTATGCGAACATTCTTTGCCCTGTTAACTAACTTTATGAATTCTTTACTTCCGTCGGGAGTTTTCGCTCACGTCCAGCGCTCATCCAACGCATGGCCAACGCACGGTCAACGCCGACGACGCCGTAGTTTCCGCGAAACGTGGCACCTAAAGCTATCGCTGTAATAATTCGTTGCTATCCTCCCAGGTTTTGCAACCAGATATTAGCACTGCACGATATAGAAAGCACCTACGGCATACATTTGGTACGTAAGCTGCTGGTGTTGACTTGACAGTAAATGCCGTAAGCACTCGCTCCCACCAATTTTCCTTCGTCTGGAAACTTCATAATTGTGATTCAGTTTTCCTGTGATTGCTTCGTTTAGACCAATGCACTCTTTAATAGACTCGTGATTCTGGCTGTATCAAGTCATGTACCCTTGTTTCCTTACCAGGCTACTGGTAGTTACCTCAGATTACGTTATGAAGTCTGGTTTGCAGTTTCACATCAATTCTTGGTTTTCTTGCATCACAGGAGCACCAAAGGTTACAGGACTAAAGGTGCTCATAGCATCTGACTGGGCTCCTGACCCCTATAGATGTTACAGTACTGTACACTACAGCACAGTACAGTAGGGTACAGTACAATAAAGCACTTACAGTATAAACCAGTAGTATACTAACGGTTCGCATGTGGACATACAGCAAACCCTCGTTATAACGAAATCATCGGGACAGGAAACAGAATTTTCTAACAGCGGTATTTCGTTAAAAGCAGAGAGGCACTAAACGATCTGTATGGTATCTGCTGTTTGTCGCTGCAAGGCTGTCCCGGAGCAGCCACATCTGGAGCCGCTCTCCGGTTCAAGCCAGAGGCGGAACGGCTCGGCTGAACTTGCCGCTGAGGCTCTTGCATTGCCCAGAGGGCGCTACGAAAAAGGTGCTAAAAAGCGCCCTCTGTCTTAAAATGGGTCGTACCAAGCTCGGTCGTCTGCTTCGGAAAGCACGTTTAAAATATGGACCCCCCACTTTCGTTTGTGTTGTATCACGGCCTGCAGCGAATATCGGGCGCCGAAGATTTTTTCAGGGATGACACGCTGCGTAAAGACAAGAAATTATGCAGTGTCGTTTACGTGTACGCCGTTCAAGAATTAAGCGGTGAAGTTTTAGCGCGGTGTCAATGGCAAGTGAAGCGAGTCGCATACGAAGTAGAACTTCAGGTAAGGTTTGCACGCTGCTAGATTCAGGCGCACAAACGCGAGGAAATGCTCGCTATAAATAAATCCACAGCAGCGATAAGCAGACATCATGTGTACGGAACTGCTCGAGCACACGACGGTACTCGCCGCGATGTACGAACTGCTCGAGCGCACAATCGTACGCGCCGCGACGGCAGCGGTTTTTCGACATGCCGCGAAACGGCGGGCCTCCTGCAATCTTTGTTGACTGCATGTCGCTAAACAAGTAGTTATGCCTGCGTTGTACTAGCGGCCATCTGTCCCTTTTAGTAACTGGTAATAACTGATGCAATGCATATGAGCTCGCACGTACGTGTGAATCGCGCTGCAGCGCGAGCTCGTGCGCCGCTGGCTTGATGTAGCTTTTAATTATAGCGCTCGAACATCGATCTGCTTTCATCAATACTACCTTGCTGCGCCGCCTCAACATGCTGGTTTGAGGTCAAGTATGAGCACATATAACTCTCTAACCTGTGCTGCTCGTAGTGGGGTAGTGAATTGTCCCCGAATCGGCCCGGCCATTTGTGGTCATTTGCACACACCTGGTCACTTCACCACTTCGCATCTGTCGAATTGTTAATTGTCGCTGTGGCCGGGTCTCTAATCATGAATCACAAGCCATGCCTGATGCTACATATGTCGGTCTGCTGTCGGGACTGTAGGTGCAAAAGACCGAATTATTAAGAACGCAGATAATCAAGCAAGCTTCAAGACAGGCGAAGCAGTCAGCATGGCGCGAAGTTTCGCTTACTCAGCGCGACGAACTGCAGCTATGCTGCGCGCCCGTCGCTCCACTTCGTGAGGCCTTGAAGAAAAACGGTAGAACCTGATGTTGGGATTCAGGTCTTCTTGTTCATGGCAGCCCACGACGCAGAAGTAATGACGGCGACGCCTTTTCGAGGCTGGGCTAGGTCTCTCCGGATCGGCGTCACCGATTCCTTCTGCTCACAGCATTACGTCCCACGGCACACGGAGAGTCCGTTTTCGTTAAACTATAGGCTGCGGCGAGCTCGCAGCGTGGTCAGCATATGGTCTGTGAGAAGTGACGAGCCTTTTCGCACTCGCAACAGGGCAGAAATAAGTGCGAATCGACGCAAAACTCGGCCTAGAAACG
Source organism: Dermacentor albipictus (assembly GCF_038994185.2). Classification (NCBI taxonomy): domain Eukaryota; kingdom Metazoa; phylum Arthropoda; class Arachnida; order Ixodida; family Ixodidae; genus Dermacentor; species Dermacentor albipictus. The sequence continues at coordinate 111,844,630 of NC_091823.1, forward strand.
TGCTTCGCCACAGCCAGGACTCAATACGACCCAAGCTGGTACGACCCAGATGTCGTTTCCCGCGCCGCCACCAGGCGCCGCTACTATACCTCAAACTCCAGCGCAAGACGCCCATAACGACGGAAGCAGGTCCATGGGCAACTTCCTATATTACGCGACCGCAGCATAGATCCTAGAAAAATGGCGACTTCCACTTTGGCCGCTAAACAAACGGAAGTTGTGGGCGTCACGTGATCGGAGTTCGGCGAGATCTCGGAGCCGCTCGACGAGAGAGTCCGTGCGGCTCCGAGCTCTCTCGACCGGATGCAATCGCACTGATGGAATCAGCAGAACACGGTTCGAGCGCTCTGTTTGATCCAGCCGAATGCGGAGTCGCGTGTAAGAGCTAGCGCTCTACAGCGCTCAATTACGACCACCTGAGAGAGAGAGAGAGAGAGAAAATGATAAATGAAAGGTAGGGAGGTTAACCAGGACTGATCCCGGTTGGCTACCCTACACTGGGGAAAGGGAAATGGGGACGGAAAGATTAACAGAAGAGAAAGTCCACTGGAGGTATCAGTCGGTCACTCAGTCCGGATCACAGACTGAAGATACCAACAGTGACTCGGAGGTGCTGTCGAACACTTCGCAGACTCGTGAAACACAGCACGTGCCAACAAAGCTGCTCTCCATAGGGACAAGATGAAAGCAGCGAGATCGTGATAACGCCTGCCAGCAGCGGCCTCGTATGTGGCTTATGCGATCGCCGTGAAGTCCCATGGATCTGCCGCCACGTAGCTCAGTGGGCTTCGGAGTATTTTACCTTGCACGCTGCACCGAGGTATCTCGTGTAGATTCCCAGTTCCTTACTTCGTACCAAGCAGAGTTTGACGCCGCTCTATACTTCAAATAGTCCGCTATAAACTGCACGGACTACAGTCTGAACCTCGTAGAATAAAACAATATTTCGAGAAAAAATAAAACAGCTTTCTCACAACGAGAGCTTCTCATTTGTAGAACGAGAACGGCCGATCCACAGGGACAAAACCAGAGCGCTATACAGGGGGTGTTGAGACTGACTCACTTACGTGACGAAATGCTGCAGGGCATAGCCGGGTCACCATTGTATATACAGCCGACATACTGTAATTTTGCTTTCTCTCGCCGTTTACTTTATTTTCTTTTGTTTTTTTTTTTTTCGCAACGCCGTCACGGACACACGTACACATTACTCGCACAGGCGTGCCACACGCAGGACATGCTTCTGCTCGATGGTCAGTGACACCGTAGAAACCAGCAATATCCTTTTTTTTTTTTCTCTGTGTACTCTAGCGACAAGTAAGTGACATCAAAGAAAAAAAGTGCATATATATACCAAAACAGACGACGCGGTAGGCGGTAGCTGAGCAAGAGGCGGCCCGATCGACTTGTGTGGGTCGGCTAGCGGTGGGTCTCGCTTTAAAAGCTTGCAAGGTGCTAAGCAGTGGTGCACATGGGAAAGGAGGATGGAGTATCTCAGAGAGAGGGGGGTGCGGCGAAGGGGAGACAGTAAGAAGAGACGCGTTCCCGCGGAGATCGGGTGCGCTCGGCGGCGGAAACTTATGGTTTTTCATCCCGGAGGCGCTGTTTCATCGTGCGCCCTTTTGGAGATTCTTGAGCAACGCTGTACGCGCGCTCCCGGGGCCCCCCGCCGCCGCCGCTGCTGCTGCCGCTGCCACAGCCGGGAATGAAACTGAGAAACGAGCCCACTGAGGTCCAGGTCAGGCCCGGTCGAATAACTCTTGCCGCGCCAATACCGGCTGCGTGGCTGCAAAGCAGCCGGTGCCAGCGGCTGAGGACGACACAGAACCGGTGCAAAGAGACGAGCGAAACAAGAAAAGCGAGCAGGGAATCGGGAATGAAACACAAACTGGGCAAAGCTGGGCGGCTATTGCTTCCACTGCGTCGGCTCTCCCGGGACGGCGGGACAGGAACCCCCCCTCCCTCCCACCCCCAGCGAAGCCTGCGCATGGTTGTGAGATTCTCCCGCCGGCGCATTTGAAGCCTTGAACCAGTGTAGTCAAGGCCACCGCAGAAATTCGGCGCGCGGCGTTTCCGAGACAAACCATCTATTTTCGCTGGGGATGAAGCGTCGCGCCACCGTTTCGTGTTTCTTTCTTTTTATTCCCCCCTTTCGCTGTCTCATTCTTCCACGTCTTGCTGTCTCACGATTCATGCTTCTTCTTCTATTTATTTTTTTTTTAATTCAAGTACCTGTTTGATTCCTCGATGCCCGCGCAGCCGGGCGTACTGTAAAGGAATGACGAAATGCTCCTTTCTTTTTTACCCCCCCCCCCCTTTTTTTTTTAAGCCGTCGTCTCACGGGGACGATTCCGCCGCGATTTGAAGCCGCCCTCCCGAAGAAGAGTAATTGCGAAATACGTAGGAAGAAAGCATTAATAAAGAAAGCGCGGATACTGCCGGCTTGCGAAACACCCTATATGCTACATCCGTGCGCTTCGGCCCGTTGTATGCAACCGGCGATCCCGACGGGCACGATTCGATTGCGCAACACAATAAAAAAAGAAATAAAGATGTCACATTGTGAAGAAACTCAAAGGATATCGAGAAGCGAAACGGGGCACGCGCTTTCTTTGAGGCACGCGTGACGCATATATATATATATATATATATATATGCGAAGCGCATATCTCCGACACATCCCAATTCCGTAGCGGTGAAAAGAAATGAAAATGTTTGCCTTGAAACGGAAAAAAAAATGAAAATGAGAGAATCATGCAATCTTATATTATTCTATAGTTGCAGTTCGCGGAGAACTTGGTGCATGGAAATATCCGCAGGGGTTTTTGAACCAAAACTACGCGTCATGAGTGAACTGCTTTGTCGAGAGCATACATTTAAAAAAATGAGGTTTTTACGTGCCATAACCACGATGTGATTATGATGCGCGCCATAGTGCCGGACTCCTGATTAATTTTGACCACCTCGGTTTCGTCAACGTGCAAGTATACAATTTCTCCGCTCTGAACTCTTTGAGAGCGAATTCAACATAACCGCGAACATTTACCTCTTTTTCGGGGACCCTGTTACGTTTAGATCAAAATGCGTGCGTAGACCTTTCGCGTCTCCCCTCTGCCTCGTCGGTCGTCTAGCCCGGTCGCCTGTTCTCTGGGGGCGTTGCCTCCCTTCTGCTACTCGGAAGGAAGCCGCCCGATCTGCGCATGAAAGTGGTCAACGAGTCTTCATTCCGCTTTCGCCAACAGACGCTGCGGCTGGGCTGCGATCGATGTCCCGTGATTGTGCTTCGCCCCTGTCGGACTCGCACGTTTTCACCATGTGTCGTTTGCATTCGTTGTCTCCGGAAATACGGATGCACCTCCCGCCTGGGTTACCGCGGCGTGAACAGACCATGCTGTACCGTCTGTGGCTAGGCGTTGCCTTTACGAACTCATATATGCTTTCCTTATTGGAATGGCCGACAACCCCACGTGCGACACATGCAACAGCGAAGAGACGCTCACACATATTATCTGTAACTGCCCGCGATATAGTGTCCAGAGACAAGTAATGTGCAGAGTACTGAACCAGTTGGACAATCGTCCACTATCAGAACCGAAAGCTTTAGGTCAGTGCTCTGAAAAAACATCCGCGTTGAAGGCCTTACTCGCGTTATTAAGGTTCCTGAGGTCTACGGGGCTTAACGATAGACTTTAAGAACGCCGCCCCCTACCGCTCTTTAGTGTAAGCGTTTTGTTAGTGCTCGTCTCGCTTTCTCTCTATCTCCCCCTTCCACTGTCTTTCTCTTTTTAACCCCCTTAACCCTTTCCCCCGTGCAGGGTAGCCAGCCGGAACTACCTCTGGTTATAACCTCCCTGACTTTCTCTGTATTCTCTCTCTCTCTCTCTCGGAAGGCACATCTCTCCGTGTGCATGCGATAAAAATTATACGCTGTGGTATTTCATTCCCTCAGATCGTTATACTAGAAAGGTAGGAAGATTATATTAACTAAAGCTGATTTCTGGTGTGTTCCCTGTGAAAACCAAGATAATATTGCGAGGCATGCCGTAGTGCCGGGCTCTGCGTTAATTTTAGACCGCCTGGGGTTCGTTAACGTGGAACTGAATTTGTGCACACGAGCGTTCTTGCATTTCACCCCCTATTGAACTACGTCATCCGTGGCAGGATTCGAACCCCCGACCACGAGCTCAGCCGTGCAACGGCATAGCCACTGGTCTATCGCGGTGTTTGTGTACTTTCCAGGGGGGAAACTCTTTCTATATACTGCGCTATTTACTATAGCGGTGCAGGCCTACTGCCGAGTGTAGCTGTAGCTTAGCTAAATGGTGGAAACCATTGAAAACCAAAAACAAGGAACATGCACCGTAGGTAAACGCAACCAACCGCCACTTGACCAAGTCAGCGTACTTTTCTGGTAATGCCAACTCGTTAATAAGCACTTAGCTAACGAACACAATATGGCTATTTAAGAGCAGAACGTTCAACGGAGAAATTGAGGATCCTATTGCGAAACATCGATTCCTTTCTTTCTTTTCTTTTTTTTTTTACCGCGTGGAGATGAGCGCTTCGTGTGTGGTTTTTCTAAGCTCAAAAATATAGCGTACGATATCTGTGAAAGTGTCACGTGACTAGCCGCTTACGCGGAAGAACTGCGTTCCTAATAAATACGTTTGGAAGGAGCAATCTGCGTCACGTGCAGGTCGGATCTTACGTAACACATTTTCCCGAAAACTATCATTTAGCCTTGGTATGAGGATGTCACTTGTTTGAAGGCTCTGTTAAAGCTTGAGTTCAAGGTTTCGTTTCTCTGTTTGTATTTTTTTCTTACAAGTTGAAGTTTAAGCCTATTTAACGATAACACAAATACAGCTGTAGTGCTTAAACTCTTGTATCTTTTTCTTTTGTTGTTGTTGTTGATTGTGGAGTTGCAGACTGCAGTGTTGCACGATGCTTCAATTGTATTCCAATATTCCAGCATTGGCGGCGTACCTGGAAGTCGTCGGCCTTAAGGCCATTATAGTAGTTACCCTGCGCTAATCACAATCGATTACGGCGTTCCGAAGCCGTTATTGCATAATACCCTACGCCCAGGTAGTGAAAAATGGAGTGGTTCTGGATGAATTTTGGCCACCTACGGTTCCTTAGGATTCATTGTACGGGCGATATCATTAACATACCCCTCCCCGTACCACCCGCGCGTGGACTCTTATACAAATAGGAAGACCTTTCGCTGCGAATAAAGTACATCCTATAGTCAGCGGTGTGGTATATATATATATATAGTTCTTCCAATTTGCCTTGTGTTCCGTCATTCTATACTAACAGTTCGTCACAAGTACGACGTTAATACATTCGACGCTAGCCTGCCTTTCACACTTTGTCAACGAAACGAACTTGCCATTTTGGCTTGAAGTGTACGTTCCCGCGAGTAGCTAATAACCATGCTGTGCCGTGGTCGACCATACTCCTCATCCGCAGCGAGAACGTTTTTTTTTCGTACCGCAAACAAGCATCCGAGGAAAAGTGCGAAATTAAACGGAACTTATTACATCTACGCAGCAGTGCGCAACGATTCAATAACGACTCGATATACAACAAATCTTCAGATTGTCACATCGCGCGCGCCTCGCATCGTAACCTGCGCTGGGCGCGCACGAGGTCTCCCCCGAGTCGATCGAGCACGCGCTGCACCACGTACGTGAAGAAACGGCGTCGTGCAGCGCTATGTGCAACCGGAAGTGATAACGAACCAGCCGACGCCACCAAGGGTAAGCCGAGCGAGCAAAGACGGCCGAAAACGCTGGAGGGTATGGAGAGAACCGAAAGGGAACCGCTTCCGGGGGACGGAAGTCGCAACCGGAAGCGGCGAAAGCGCGAGCTACGTGCCCGACCCGTTCGGAGATACTCGTCCTATGTCTTCGTCTCGACTCTAAAAATTAAACAAAAAAACGAAGCAATAAAAAAAAAGGCGTCGCAGAAGAAGCCATTTCCTTTCCAGGCTGCGACGCGCTGACGCTCATTTATACGCACGGAAAGGTAGGCAATATCCCGCGTCCGCCCAAAAAACACGCCCGGATACCTTTTGAGCGAATCGGAGAGATTCCGGACGTCGCTGGCGTCGTGATCTCTGTAGCGTGTGTGCGCAGTGTGCAGGTGTCCGCCCGACCGCCGGAAGCCGCCGAGCAAAGCCCCCGCCGTGTCCGCTGTGTCCGGCCGTTATACGTTGGCGTGCGCGGACCCCCTGCGTGGCTGGCGTGTGTACGTCCACGTGGCGTGGTATACGTAAGCGAAGACAAGCGCTAAAGACAGAAACAAGAATATAAGAGCGATTGTTGTAACGGGTGAAGCGTTAAGGCTTCGGCGCTCGGTCGTAAATATAGTGCAAGTGGAGTAAGCAAATGCACCGGGACAGAGTCTGCAGGCTGTTGTATCTCTCGTGCAAGTGCGGGACAAATTGAAAACAGACACACTTGTGCGTCCTGTTAACACGTCCCTGTATTATGTAATATACTAAGATCACTATTATTGTTCCGCGGTACACTGTAAACGAAAATAAACCCAGTTGAGAGTTTTTAAGCGGTGATGTACCCTAAAACCTCCCCTCCTCAAATATTTACTCCGATGTATGGGAGCAAAACAGCGCCATTCCCTCGTTTCACTCCGCTGGCTAGCTGCGGGAGTATTAAGGCGACATGACGCGATTTTACTCCGCTTAAAAATCTTGTTCTCCCGTGAAACTCCGACAGGGAGTCTTAAAAAACTCCCCTCCGCCGATACAGGTTCGTCACGTGGCGCTTCCCATGAGGCTGTGCGCCTCGCCAGTGACCGGGCGCGTTCGGCGGAGCGGGCAGTGCTCATGGCTGACGGTTTGTTTACGTCTGTGAAGTGTCGTTCCGTGACAGTGTTTCGTCAATTTATTTCCCGTATCTCCTTCCAGAAAGTGTTATAGGCATACCTGAAGCTCACTGTATCTCAGCTTCAAGTACATTAGCTGTGATCACTTTGCTGACAACGATGATTGCAAGAGCCACGTTTTCAAGTGCGGAAAAAGGCTTAGGTATACCTCGAAGCTGCTCACTGGCTCGTGATGTCGGCTCACGTTCTGACTGTGTTTTCGTGCTGCGTCACCCTGTCTTGTGTTCTTCACTACGTGAAATGCGACTTCTATGTCCTTTTGAGTACATGCTGACAACGTCCAGTGTAGTGTTTGAAAGGACCGCGTAGCAATGGCAACAGCAGCCACTGTTCGAGCGACGACATCCGTGCTAGTCGCGCATGAATGGCGTAACCCAAGTTCGTTGCGGTGCTGTGTTGCCAATGAAAAAGACCGGAGTGCAAGCAACTGTTTTTATTTATCTGTGAACGGATATCCTCGCCCGAAGAAAAACGGTAGGACATAAGTATGCGTGCTGAAAATAAAGCTTCTTATTGAGCGATGTGAATCGAATTGTTGTCGCGCATATAGGTTTTGGTCACGTCGTTGCTTCCGATATTGCATTAACATTACGCTCTATCCGATACACTGATTTAGACGCATGCCTGCTGGCTCCGAGTTTAGGGATTCACTCGCCAGATCAGCGATGTAGCTCCTTTTCGCAACCGAGACAGATTGCTTAAACGCAGAGCAAGTAGTGCGGTGTATAAAATGTATGTCTGCGCATTTTTCGGTGTCACGTCGGCTGCTGCGGGTCATGCTCACACGTAATTTCTTGCTACGCTACCACTATATCGCAAAAATTTAATTTTGCTATGCAGCACATGCACTTACATTTTTCTTGCTTACTATGCCTAACGCACTACTTCTTGGCCGCGAACGCCGGCAGTGTGCGAAGTCGCTTCAGCACTCACAGAATGGCATGATAATTTTGAAAAATAACGCCATTAACTTTTTTTCTCTCACTATTTTGAATTAACAGTTTTGTGTTGATTAAGGTATTCTGTTAATTTCAAAGAGGCAGATCTCGTATAAACGAGCATGTGAGTCTTAATTCTGAAAACAGCACAGCTGCTCCCCAGGCGGTTTCGAGGCACACAGTATCGTGGCTATATATACCGGCACCGTTTCTTCTTGAGTGTCGCGTGTACGTGGGATGTCTTTCAAATTTCTGCATTGGGCGTTTCTGGAATGTTTATGTATGTCATGATATATGTGCTTTCATTGACTTGTTTCGTCGAATTTGACGCGGTCTCGTGTGCATATTTCGAAATTTGACCAGCAGCCTCTGCATGTAAACATGTTCGCGCAAACTCACCCGATGCCTCTTTTTATACTCCCGTTGCACCTCGAAAAAACTCCGTCAATTGCAAAGCAAAAAATAAAGAAAAGACAGAAAAAAACTCCCATAATTCCACGCAAAAATTCCGCTCGTACGGAATAAAAATTCTACTCCGATCATACGGAGCATAATAAACTCCGAACCGGGGGGTCGCTAGAGGACAAGCAGTAAACTCCCACCTCGGAGTTATTTCCGTTTACAGTGTACCTTAGCAAACAACTGAAAGCGATGATTTCAAATGCGATATATCTAAACCTTGCATTTATGTTGTGGCCGTAAATATATAAATTATGAAGTTCGTGAATTAATGACGGCTGGTTACTGTATTAATTAGAACAAAGACTACTGGAGGCTTCTCCAGACGGTTGCTAACGATACATGTACTTAATCTTATCCTCACGGAAGCACTCGCTCTCTTTAAATGCTGTTTTCCATGTTAGCTGACACACCTCTTTTACGCAATCGATGCAAGGGCTCTCTTACCGCATGGTAGGCTTCGTGAGGAGAATATAATTAATTCAAGTCAACACGCACCAGAAGTGGGCATCCGCTCGAATGGTAGCGCATATACTCGGAAGCAACAGCGCAGTTTCCTTCGATCCAGGTGTTCCACTGGTCGAATCCGCTGAAAGCACCCTATAGCGTAACGGTGACCGTGCTCCAAACTGTGTTAGTAAGATCTTGATGAGGGCTAGTTGGTTCATACTTAGAACTGAGGTGAAACAGCGCGAAAAAGACGAGGACACAAGGAAACAAATACCACAGACAAGCGCTGACTGCCAACTGGAAGTTTATTTGAAAATCACCCGACATTTATACCTTCATCAGCATAGGCATGCGGCCATCATTCGCAAAAACATCTGCAAATCATCATTTTAATCTTTCTTCCAAAAAATGTTATTTCTTTTCCCGACAAGGCAAGAGAGGGAGTGCTTACACATTTATCGCCTTCCTTTCTTATATGAAAGGCCTCTACTGTTTCCCTTTCCTTCTTACTCTTTCCTTGTGTCCTTGTTTCCTTGTTTGTTTCCTTGTGTCCTCGTCTTTTTCGCGCTGTTTCACCTCAGTTCCAAACTGTGCTGTGCTGGAGAATATATTTCTTTGCGGTAATGGCACGTATTATGCGCTATATGCTTGTTCCCGTAAATCTAAGAAGAAAATAAGCCAGGGAAAGCACCGGGGGGAACGCAACCTGCGGTTGAGAGAGAGAGAGAGAGCGAGCAAGGACAGGAAAGGCAGGGAGGTCAACCAGAAGAGCACCCGGTTTGCTACCCTACACTGGGGAAGGTGCGACATTCCGCTACCATTGCCGCGAGCGGCGCTCATTAACACTCCCAGGGCTATATAAATCCAGTATACATAAACAAACATCCAAGAAATAAGAGGGAAGGAAGGGCGCGCCGCGGTGTCTTCATGATAAAGCATCATACGCATGGTGCGAAAGACGTTAGTTTCCGCTCCAGCCTGCGGCAAGTTGTCTTTCTGTATATGCACTTTCATTTCCCATTGTCGTGCATATTTCTTTAGACTTAACATAGTTAATGTTCCAGCAAAACTTTTTGTTGGGCTAGTTGGTGTATTACTGAAGTACTATAGCGCCAAACAGACGACACAAGAAGAGCCCTCGTCCGTGTCTCTTCTTCTTGTGTCGTCTGTTTGGCGCTATAGTACTTCAATAGTTAATGTTACTCGTGCTTTTGTTGGTTTCATTGTCTGTTCGCATCATCTGGTTGCAACGCCAGAAAGTGAGCCACTCGGCTCCCGGCCCTCACTATGTACTGGCAATTATAAATTTTAGAATCTCAGTCGTGAATTTCTTTGAGCGAAACATGGCTTATTTCCACTATTGCGTTACGTGGTCCGATGTACGAGGTCTGTCTCAAAAGCTCTTGCGTTGAGTACACAAATAACTAGGAGACTTAAGAAAGACTCAACCAGAGAAAAAAATACGGTTTATGGCGGCAGCGGCAGCAACAGCTGAAAAGGTGAAAAACGAAACTTAACAAACCACAAGCAAATTCGCACTCTCTCGGCCATAAGTGCCCAATGTCATGATTATGTCTACAAGTCCATGCTTTTCGAAAAGATTTGGTAAGCGTTTAGCGCATTTAGATAAAAGCCATTCACAACAGATTCTGGAGTGACACAATACAGGTGTGCAGGTGTGAACGCTCCCAAAAAGCTGCCACTCAGACTCAATGCCTGGAGAATCAATGCTTGGAGATTCAATCTGATAAATGTTCACGTGCGGCATTTACGCGTACGCCCATGACACGCTACAGTGTTTTAATAATGGGCAGATGATACCATACGTTCCGTCATTCAAATTATGGGGTGTAAAAATTGACAGAGACATCTCATGGAGCCCCCATTTATCGCACATGAAAAAGCGGTTGACAGGCATCTGTCACCTTCCGCAGTGCTTCACTGCAAATACCTGGGGAATGGCCACAAGCGCTATGCTGCAACTCCCCATTCACTCCCCATTCCCCTCCCCACGTGTAGGGTAGCAAACTGGACTCAGTCTGGTTAACCTCCCTGCCTTTCCGTCTTCCCTTCTCTCTCTCTCTCTCTCTACACAGGGTACTTTTTCTCGGCTTTTTTCTTTTGAGCTTGCCAGCATTAACCAACGCAAGCCAAACAAGCGTACGTGCTATACATGGTGCTCAGTACCAGGCGCTCTCGATTTGTCTAGGTCTTCCTCGAAGTTCGTCAATGGCGGCAACAACTGCAGTCGCTAGAGACCACCTCATCAAGATCCACATCGCAGTGGAAGCACTAAGGATGCACGTAAGGCACCTAGCCCGAACTCCTTGCCGCCCACACCCTAGCCTATCTACCTGAAGAGAGGCCACGTGCCACGTTCTGCCGAACGGTATCCGCACATCGTCAGGCTATACCATCTTGCTTCACACCTGCCGCGTAACCTTCGGCTCCTCCATGGTGCCTAATTCAGCCAAAGATCAACCTGACAATATCTGGCGTCCGGGCAAAAAGAGGTATGTCATCGCCGGCACTTGAACAGCCTGCTTTACTCCTATTATACGACAATTACCGGAATTACGCACACATATGCACTGACGCCTCCGTTCTGCCGAACACCTCTACCGCAGCCGTCGTCACTCGAGCAAAAGCTACTACTATCAAGTTAAAAAATTGACAATCCCTTTAGCATACTCTGAAGAGGACGAAGACGAAAGTCTGCGCGCTCAGGAGACATTAATTAAATTACTTGACATTCTCATTAGAATGCGTTACTATTTCCTATTACTTGTTTTCTCCCACCAAAGGTTGAAGGTTCGGGTGTCTTAACTCTGCCTTAATTAACTGTGCCTTAATTTGCTTCGCCCTAATTAACGCCGAAGGTGGTGGGTTCGAATATCACCAATGGTAGTGGGCTCGACCATCAATGGTGACACCATCAGTTTTCGTGCCATTGAGTTTTGGTCCTACCAAAGGTCGAGGGCTCGACCCCCACCAAAGCTGTTGGGTTTGTGCTCCACCAATGGGCGTGAGTGGCACCATCAATTTCGGTGCCATTGAATGTTGGTGCCATAACGCCGGACAGTCACTTTTTCGATAACGCCGGACAACGGACTTGTCAACCCCATGAGGCACTTAAGGCTTTCGCCTTAAAACGTTTCACTTCAAAACGTCCACGGTAGCATAACTCGCAGAGACTCGAGTCGCACTACACTTTATTAATGACGGACAAAGACACAAATGGTCCATTTTTTGTGACTTTTCTGTGACTGTTAATTGTCAATCTTACGGCGCTGTCTGCATGCACAGTTGGTGTTCGAAACTACAGAGGCCATACACCTCCGCACTGAGAAAGGACATGAAATTCAGTGGCGACCAAGGCCGCTATAACGTAAAGCTATTCCAAACTTTTCTATTCCAATTCTGCTATCAGCCCTCCACGATTGGTCAAAAACTTTTTTGGACCACCCCCACTTCACCTGTCTGTCACTCGACGTTACGAAAACCACGATACCTCCCCATCTTATATGATGCGTACACACTGATTATGCATGATTTGACGGAAAAAAGAAAAACAGTGATTTCTGATTCGACGCCTTTTCGATATTATCCCCCGTCTATTGGTCAAAAGTTTTCGGGCTGCACCCACTACACTAGACCTGCCTGCCACGTGACGTCGAAAACCTCGAAAACTCACGCGTCAAAGTGACGTGTACGCATTAAAGATGCATTAATATGCCGAACAAAACTGAATTTTCTTCTGAATAGCCGCAGGCTGCTGCGAAAGGAATAAAAGATGGCTGCCGCCGATCGCTCAGGCGCGTGGCTACTGGCACGTGCCGGAGAGCATGGGCTTATTTGCGTACAATAAAGCTTCTTGCGTGGCCGTGTAACGTTATCGAGCACTTTCGGCACGTTTGCGACCTCATTGCGCCAACTCTTCTTTGCTGAGGATCCGTTTTAGCGTCATTCTTAAGCTTCCGTTGCATGCCGCCGCGATTTTCGACCATGGAGCCACCGCAAGCTAAGTAAGCGAAAGCCGACCAATCGCAGATGCCAGTATCACCCTCTTCATCCGGTTATCGATATTCAGTGCAGTGGCTCTGCCCCATCGAATCCCTCTTCCCCTGAGCGTTCTCCGCGCCTCTTGTCAGCCAGTTAAATAAGACAAGCAGCTCAGCGCAGGCAATGTTATTCATTTTTCAAGCAAACAAAGTGACCTCCTATGAACGAGCAGAGCGTTTGATTGGTCTGTTCAGATGACCCTGCGGGTGACCGCCCGGTGCTTGCGTCGGTGCTTACGCAAATTTGACGTCATGAGATTGGAATAAAAAAGACATTGGAATAGTTTTACGTTATAGGGCCCCAAGTCACTGTGGTATAACGGGCAATGAACGTGCCGATCAAGCTGCTCGTTTAGCTCATGAAGAAGACAACCACCAATCAATACCGCTGTCTAGGACAGGTGCTGCAAGAATGCTGCGTCTACTTGCATGCCAATGCACTGCATCAGATTGGAATGGACCACATTTTATGCATGCCCGTTTATACCCCCCTGGATCCAATCTTAAGCCTTCTACTTCCACCAAGACTTCCACGAAGAGACGCGACACTTTTGTGTAGGCTCTGCTTGGGCGTCGCGTTCACCAATGACTATGCTTTCGGCGTAGGTATGGCGGACACCGCAGCGGTGATTGCGGTGACGAGCAAACAATTCGTCGTGCTCTAGGCAAGTGCCCGCAGTACAGGGTGCAGAAACAATCGTTTTCCGTCGTGCTGGTCCAGTTGGACGACTAGCTTCTGTCGGAAGAAAGCATTTTACAACATCGATGGGACAATTACCATCATACCAGAAGGCCGTGCAAGTGCTACTGCGATTCTTGAGATCGACCGGCCTGTGTGAAGGCCTGTAATTGGAACGCCTTTTCTGGTACCTGTTCTGATCATTTTTTTTTTCCTCGCTGTCTTCGTCGTCTTTACAACCCCTATATCGTGCACCCCAGTGCAAGGCAGCAAACCAGAAACTCGCCTCTGGTTAACCTCCCTGCCTTTCTCTCTCTCCACACGAAATTCTCACGTGTGTTTTCTTAGCTGGCAAGGCTGCGACGCATTCTGAGAACTACACTGAAAAATATCATCCAGAAAAGCAGTCTGAGAACGGGATTTTCTTAAGACAACACGCAGGCATAAGCTGTGAAATTTTAACTCCCTTCGCCATGGATTCTAGCTGACCCGATTTCCGCAGTGCGTAGGACCTGTTTCATTTTATTGCGATAGCAATTTACGGACACTTCAAGCTCATTCCTGCCGTCGCCTTCGGCGTCGGCGTGACGTTCCGTATAAAGTCCAAGGGCGATAACATCGTCGCCGCGCTCCGTATACTCTATGTGGAAGTGAAAGTGTGCGAGGATGAGCCGATGATGGTGGCTCAATCATGAAAGTCAAGGAAAGACAATCAAGGAAAGCGGGGAGGAAGCGTGCCGTCTTCCGTCGCGCGCACGGCGCCGGGGGGCATTCTACTCTGGCGGCTGCGTATGGCGTGGCCGCGCGCCTTATCTTGAAAGCGATTTACGATGAATACGCGTAATGAGTACGTTGAGTACAATCTGCGATTAATACGTATAAGTGTACACCTAGTGGACATGGCCATTCCGTCTGCCGCTGAAGCTCTGACTGGCTGGGCTTGGGTACGCGTCAGACGGAGACAGACGATCCCACTCAATCAGCACGTTAGCAGCAGACGAAATGGGCATGTCCACTAGGTGGACACTTGCAGAATACGCCCCGCCCCCCTGGTCTTTTGGTGTCTCCGGCGTGAACACCCTCCGGGCGCCTCCGGAAACGTCCTAACGCCCCGCCAGAAAGCAAACAAAAAGACCAATCACAACTCCTCGTTCACCAGAGCAAATCAGGCCCCACAGATTCTAACACTCACACCCAATCGCAGGAGGCTTCGCCGAGTTTGAATTCGATGACAGCCGTAGGGCCTTTTAGCGAACTGGAGCGAAGAACTATGGGTGTCTAGAAAAGCGAAAGTGCACAAAAGGGTCAGAAAGCATTCACCGAACAGTTTGGGAAATTAGAGGACAAGGCTTCCCGTCGCCAGCACAAAATGCGGGCGACAACGTGGTCGCCCGGCCGGACCCTTAGGCGCATTGGGTGGTGCCCCACCCGAGATTCCCCCTACTGGCCTCCCCATTCGTGGGCGAAGAGACTTTTCGAGAGAAAAAAAAATGATAAGAAAGAAAACAACACTGCTACACCACGCAGGTGACGAAGAGTAAAGACGGACCTCTGCGGGACAACATTCGCTCTCTTTCTCTTTCTGTGTCGTTTCCGAGTTAATTGTTAAAGTGTGTGACTTCTAGACAGTGTTTCCACCGGTGTCCTCTTCACGCCATCTCATAAAATGGCAATCAGCTTTCGTCGTCGTGATTCGCTGCGCCAGTCCAGCGGATACGCGTACAGTCAACACAGAGCGCCCCGCTAAAAACTCGTTTCTTGGCACATAGTTGCCGCTGTGGTGGCTGACCTCCGGCGGCGGTGTCAGGGCCGACAACCGGCCACTTTTCGCCTGCGGGATCATATAAGAAAGATGTTCCGCTCTGGCAAGAAAAGAAATGATGGTAAACCCATCGTTCAAAATACACACGTAATTTATCGGCACCCCCATGTCGAAAAGGGGGAGCGCGGGAACACCCTTGCGATCGAGGCCCGGGCCATCACCGACCACCCTCCACCCATCACACCAAGCTGTCAAAAGGAGGACCGCTTACCGAGTGCATTAGGGGGCTAGAAGAGACGAAACGAAAACAAAAAAAAGACGAAAAAAAAAAAGGTGAAGAATAAGCCAGTGCTGGGGCCATACTGTCGTTGTATACGCGTCATTAAAAGCGCGTTCTCTTCGAGGACGTCAAAAAAAAATATAAAATGGCGATTCGAGTACACGTGTTCAAAGAAATGACTTCTGCCAGAATTAAGAGGAATACAAAGCCGTATATACGGATGCTGCATGAGCTCCGAGACACACGAGCGATGATGCGACCGCCGCATCTTCTTTCTTGCTTTCTTGCGCCTAGACGACGCGGGGAGAAGAGGAGGGTGGCGTCGCGCGCGACGGGACCGGCGGCTCTTGCGACAGTTGCTGGCGAGGCTGCGGCGTGGCGTATATATATACGAGCCCACTCGTCTTCGTCACGTTGCCGGATGACACCTCGATCCCCACGGGTAACTAGAAGTGCGGGAGCCCAAGGGCGGGAAGAAGTATAGGCGCGCGAAAATTGACGCCTTCGTCGAAGAACAAAAGTGCCGCGAACGTCAGAGACGTACCCGCCTCCGTGGTTGCTAGATTGTCTTCCCGGGCAGTGCAGATTGGATCATATTCTGAAACCATACAAACACATTCAAAAGAAGTAACTGAGACAGTTGCAGGCCACGCAGGGTTATAACGCTACGTTGAGCCGTACAATCTTTCGTTTGTTATTTGTTGTCGTTGTTGTTGTCGCAGTTGTCATTGTTGTTGTCGTTGTTGTTGTAGTCGTCGTCGTCGTCGTCGTCGTCGTCGTCGTTGACGGTGACGGCGATGGCAACGACGACAACGGTCAGGGAGGGCTGGAAGCATGAGTATGGTGTGGGAAACACGCTAGCGCTGCGCACAAAATAACAAATGCCGCTTCCACAATCATCGTTGTGGAAGCGGCATTTATTCTTTTCCGCGTGGTTTCACGATTGTTTCACTGTGAAAATTTAAACAAAGAAAAATTAAATGGAGGAACTGAGCTCAAGATTGCGCAGCACGACGCTAAAAACATTGAAGTGGCGCAAATGTCACGGGACAAAATTGGATCGCGACCAGTAACGCTAAGGAAAAAGTTATGCGGATCCCACGCACTGTGGGAATCAATACGAGACAAGCTTTCTGTGCTTTTTGCTTTGATTGACGATAATTAGCGGTGATGTGGACGGCAAATGTTCAATTTCTTCAACGCTTAATCCAAAACGAAAGTGGTGAATTGGTATTAAACTTTACCTTGCGTGCACCACTGCGTTTTGTCTGCGTAGTACACAGCACATTTATGGGGAGGTGTTTGTTTGAGGCGTTGCTCTGCACCATACTTCATATCCTCTGAGAGGGTTTACCATATTCGTTGCCTCACATGCAACATCACACCGTGGCAGAAGTATGGAATTTTAATGATGGGGCAGTATACGTGCCAAAACCACAATCGTATTATGAGGCGCGCCATAGTGGCGAACTCCGTATTAATTTTCACACCATGGGGTTGTTTAACGCGTCCGTGTAGCTAAGTGCACGAGCTCTTCTTCTTTTTTTTTTTTTCGCCTGCATCGAAATGCGGCTGCCGCGTTCGGGATCAAAGCCGTGACCTCGAGCAGTGTAATAGCCGCAAAGCTACCGCGGCCGGCACAGAAGTATTGATGTGACGGGTGACCGCTTCCGTAGTGTCGCCTAGGCCCTACGGTGGTGCTTGATGCGGCTCTGCTTCTGCACGCCCTGCGTAAATTGTCCGCTTGACAGATTTGCATGGTGCTTATTTTTTCAGAAATAGCAGAAACGTACGGTGCCTTAACTTGAACTTAAGCTTATCCCGTTTGTCCGCCACCGCTGTCGTGTCGTAGCGTTTCTTTGCCTTCTCACATCACCTTCTCTCAATCACCCCCCCCCCCGCCTCCCTTGTATGGGATCTGCGGGCGAATAGTGACAAGGCTGTTATTCACTCGTTTCGCGACGGCCTCATCGGTTCTACCCCTTCTCTGACTCCTCTCTCCCCTCCTCTCTACCATTCTATCTAGCTTCCCTCTGGATTTGCACGTTAGTAGAAAAGTAAGCGCTGAATTTCTACAATGCTTTTGCGGGGGGGTCACGGATAATTACAACTGTAAGGGGCTAATGCAGTGACGCCCAGGGAGCTCTAGAGGACGGGGTCGAAAAATCCAAACGAGTTTCTCGCGTCACCTTTTCTCTCTGTCGCGCTCCTGTCATGTATACACACGCTATGGACCAACCCCCGACTCGGTGTACCACTCTGCAGCAGCAGCAGCAGCAGTGAGAAAGTCGAAGGAAGAGGCAAACAACAGTTCACTTTAAAAGTTGTAGAGATACAACGCACATGCCGGCACTTATACGTGATGCGAAGCTTTTATGAAGCGATTTCAGAACATTGTGTAGAACATTGGAAGCTTTAAATTACGATTTCGTTTCTCAGAGTCATTACAATTTAGCATTTTCTCTTAGGTTCAACAAATGTCTATTAAATTGGTCCAGCAGTTGTGTCATCAAAGCATTTCTGTTTTTCATATACATTTTAATAGGGAATTCGGAGTTGGCCCCGAGCTATAGCTGCCATCTAAATATCTGACGTATAGTTTAAGTTCATGCGTCACTCCGATAACTTTATTTCGCAGTTGGGCGTACGCACTATGCACACGTTCTGAAAAAAACAAAATAACACTATTATCTATGTAACAATTTATTTTATGTATAAATATTAATGTGCATGGCTGACGTTGGCACCATGGCTAATGCCAGCTGCTTATTTCTGCTTAGAAAAGCCGTACACAATAAACTCTAGCCGACTCAAACGTTGGTGTTACTATTAAAAATTAAGGAAAATAAAGTGTAGTTTAAACTCAGCAAAGCGCATACGCATAGTTCAAGAAAACGAGTGAACAAACACATTGTACAGCACAACACCAACCATTTGCGCAGGGAGCCAGAACGCAATCCTTAACAATTAGTGAAAGAAATAAAAAGAACAAAAATTGAAACGTGGTCAGGGATAGTTCACAAGGACAACAAATACACTAATATAACTTCAAGGGCAATCTGTAGCAACAAAATCACATGAACACTTCGCAAAAAACATTACGCTGCATCACTGTTTTAATACTTGTCTATTTTTCGGGTAGAGTTCTAATAATCGTTCGCTGTTGACTATAAATCTGTTGATTTTCCTTTCGTGGGATTTTGCGCTCTTTGCACTTGCGCGTCTTGTTAGCTGGACGCGAACCTCTATGTGACCCTGCTAACACTTAACACAAACGTTTGCGTATTCAGCAGTGCATTATGCTAAGAGCTATAAAAATTAGGCAAGCTTTGTCCGAAATCTCTCCGTGTGCTTTGTGTGGAGACTTGTTTATAGTATGATGCAAGTAGTGTTCTATCCTTCATTTTCCTTATGCAGTGAAGAGAAACCAGCACTATACTCAGGCATCAACATCGTTTTACATATTCATACGTCATTCATAAGAAAATAATTAAACTGCAGAAGAGAGCCTTGTCCAGATTGTGTTCGACAATATATAATGGGCTCCTTCGCACTGCCGCAGGTTAGGCGACTAAGGAATGTAAATTCACTTCAGCCATCTCATTAAACCTCCATTTCATGTTACACTTCTAAATGTTTTTTTATATATAGTTATTTATCGCAGAAGTTGCTGCAAAAGAGAGCCATAAGCATGTATGTATTCGCGTACGTGGCATAGCCTTAGGGCGAACGCCTTAGCTCGAGCGCTAATCAACCGAGCGGGGCAAAACTAATCGGCTCATCAGTGCCCCCTTTACCTTCGTGCCCCTGCCATCCAATTATTGCGACCGACTCGAGATCCAGCGACTCAACCACAGGAGTTATCCTCCTGCCCCCCACAGAAAGCCCAGCACTGAAGAGGCAGCAGCTCTCAGACTTATTCAGACCAACACATTCCCAAACCTACACATATACAGCAAAATGTACCCACATACATATCGCGGCATCTGCCCCTGGTGCAGCGACACACGCCCTACACTCTTTCACATCTCGTGGGGGTGCGGGGGCAAACGTCGACGCCTAGCACGTCATTTGAGCGTTGGGAGGTACAGCTGACCGGCGATGCCCTGGCGGGACAAGAAGCTCTCGTGCAGCAAGTACGTCGAGCATCCATGGCCAGTGGAGTCCTGGAATGAGGACACCACTCACTCGACCTCAAGAGCAACGACCTCGATGGTCCAAATAATTGCTTTCTCTCTCTCTCTCTCTCTCTCTCTCTCTACGTCACGCGACTTTCTCCAAACGCAATGACAAACTCGGTGATTTTACACCAAAGCAAACACCACTTGAGCTAAGCTTTGTAAGTTAACAAACTTCCGTAACACAAAAGCTGAAATTCCTCGAAATAAGCTTGAGCTCAGCTGACTTTCACTCACGCGATACATTTTCTCACAACGCTGTCTTAAATCTCGTGCGCAATCATTGCATGTATTCATGGTCTTCCTCAACGATGCGAAGGGTCTGACTAGATGGTGGTCCATTGTTGTCGGGAATAGTACGAGGTGATAAGCCGCTCTTTCTCCCGCCAGTGTTTTGACAGCGAGTGTGAGCGCTAGTCGAGTACGACGTGTTTGTGTTTACCTGTGCATTCGTGACACAATGCTTGTTAAGCGAATGTTTACCGAGCTTATATGAGCGATAAAACTGCTATCCTTACTTCGTGTAGCTGTCTAATAATTTGCTATAGCAATCGATGCTTGGCCTTTCAGGCACCTTCTTTCTTTCCTTGTTTTTTTTTGTGTGTGTGCCAGGAAAATTGCTCTTTTTCTTGTTTTCTTTTCTTGTTTTTTTTTGCGCAAATCAATCCATGCACTTGGGGACACAGAAATATCAGTTATCAGAGTTGCGTTTCTCTTTCCCGCTTCTCACGAAATCGTCTTTCAGCTGCTCCGACTCACGGTCATGGTGTGTGGAAGGAGCCTGGCTGAGTACAAAATGATGCTTATTCTGTGCTCTCAAAAGAACACAAAACCAGTTCAATCCTTGGTCCTCGGTCTATGTTTTATTTGCGCTGTTTTCTTGCAATGTGTCGCGCGAAATAAGGCAGCACCTCTCTCCGGTGCATTTCTGTAAGTCGATGCGTCTTTTGTGTTGCACTCTGCGCTCTTAGAAACCCGAAGACGGCACGACAGGCATTTCGGACACCATCACGTGCGTCTATAAACACGACGCGGACTCGTTCCGGCCACCTGCAGACGCACCATTTCTCGCAACAAACGGAAAGAAAAGCCCGGAGACCAGAAACTGATGCTGCGCACGCAAGCGCACGCCTGCAGTTTTTGCGGCTGACAAGGCTCTGCCAAACAAGAGACCGTGCACACCTCGTGACTCGATCCCTTGTTTCGAAAGCGCCTCGCGTGTATCAGACGCGCAAGTGGTGAGAGTCTCGTGTTTTGAAGTTCGGCTTCGGATGACGAGCGTCTTGTCTTCGAAGGGGAGACCGGCGCGATCAGCTTTCCTGTTTCGTCTTCCTTGGTGCGATTTCGGCATGTCGGCCCGGTGCCAACCTCGTCGGTAATCCTCGCCGTGTTTGCACCCTTCTTAAGCCTAGAAGGAGCCGTATATATATATATATATAGTAGCAGAAAAGCGAACGGCTACGTGAAACATTTGCCAGGTGCACTTCTGAAGCTTAGAAACGGAAGCTGGAATGGCTGCTGTGCCATCGTACCGTCATAAACACGCGACTTGTCGGCACATGACTCTCTTGCTGCACTCTTAGATTTTTTCGGCACTCGCTTCACCGCGGAAACCGCGCCGAAGGTAATTCAAAGCGCACAGTTGGATTGCACACCCGGCCGTGCCGTTTCCAAGGCATAATGTGAAGGCAGGTTATAAATTTTTCTGCCGCCGAAAGCAAGGACGCGTTCGCATCGTTTGGGAAGTTAGGAGGGTTGCGCCGCGGAACGGGGCGGTGCGTCGATGCTTACACGGTATCCTGAAGCACGCAACCAAACCATCACTACACCACTGCTGCGCCGAAATATCGATAAACAGCAACGCTTCCCTCCGTCTGTATAGTCATGCCGTCACTGTGAAGCTGCCGTTGTGACCGTCTCGCTCCTGCCGTCACAGGCACACTCGCGTCCCACGCGCAATTATTAGCCTTTCGAAACAAATTTGGTCCATCTCGTATCCCGTTGCAGAACCCCAAACGCGACGCTCTATAGCCAGCTTAACAACGCTTCGCTTAACATCGATTACCGTAGTGCGTGGCATACACATAATTTTTTTGTGCATACATTACCGGATGAACATTAAGGTGGGTGTAGAAATGAGCTGTTTGCGCAAGGGCGCGCGATTATAAAATTTATGGAAAAGTCGAAGACGGAATACTTTTCGGCACAGTGATAGCGAAGACGAAAATAAGTCTTTTTTCATAAATGTTACTGGCTTTGCGATTGCAGTTCGAAAGGCTAAAGCGAATCGCCTTATTGTGGACTATAGTGCAAGCGATGTAGGCAGATTAACCTCGGTTACGGGCCAAAATAGAGGCTGAATGTCCTAGTTTTGATCGAACAATTGCCTTATCAGTGAGTATATTTAGTGATACAGCAGCCTTACAGAAGTTGCACCGGGTATACCTAACACGCGATTAACAATAAAGGTTATCGAGTCACTATGAAGTTTATTAATTCTTGAAACCTGATATTAAATCTAAGTGTCTATAAATAAAATAAATAAATAGTGTAGTAGTTATGTGAACTCATAAGTACTTTTATGCACATGAATCCTCAAGTGTGATGTTGTTTAAGCTGTACAGCAGGGGACAAATCATCTGACGTGAAACAAGCACTAGTTTACATTACATTTCATTACATTACATTACATTACATTACATTACATTACAAGTAACCTATGGGGTGATCATTTTTAAATATTCCGGAATTTTCAATTATCACGTGCGGCAGATAGCACACTTCTTGTCCTTGAACTGGAATATTCGCAGAGGCGGCATTACTAGCACGACAAATCAGAACTCATATTGAACACACTTATGGAATTCACAAATTAAATTTTTAATTGCTTACTTTACGGCCCCTATTGAAGATGACGAATTGTAGCCGCTGAGTTGGCAAGACGTATCATCCATTTGACATGAATTTCCAGGATGACAACAGTTTCGAGATATTATTTCCCAAATCGTGCGACGAAACACATGAGCTTTCCATTTACTTTTGCGCTTCGATGCATGAAATAGCGCTTTGTCAAAAAAATAAGTTAGCGGAACAGCAGTGCATTTTTACGGCCAGTTTGATGGCGCATATCTCCAAACCGGTATCATTCTGGAATTTTATTCCAAATCGACACGCCATGTGGTCTCTCCAGATGCAACTCGTAAATTGCAATCTGGGTCAGACAGAAATTAATTATTAGGTTAATTAGGGAATTTCTTTAATCAGTTGAATATGTGTTTCGATTTATTGTGCAAGCAATATCCGGCTCCCTGAATAATCCAGCACAAGCACTAGAATCGCGTTACCCGCAACAGGCTGTCTTTGAAAATTCCCGAAAACATAAAAATGATCGCCTCGTATATAAGTAAGAATCGTGTTATCAAGCTTCTAAGCTACAGAAGCGAAGAGAGAGAGAGAGAGAGACGAAAGAAAGGATAAAGGTGGGGGGTGAACTATAACAAAAATGCAGTTTGCTACCTTCAACTAAGAAAACGGAGGTGGGAAGGGGGTTACATATATAAGATGGAAATGAACAGAGAGAGAGAGAGAGAGCGCACTAACATAATCATAGCCACTCAAAGAACAAAATAACAGTCAACACTAGTCAGTGCTAAAGTAGCTTGCACAGGTTTGCTGTCCTTAGGAATTGTAACAGTGGCTTTCGTGGCCCTCTGCAGTGACGGCTTATGAGGTCGGCATTCCAAAAGGGTTTCCTTTGGCTGGCCTGCCATAAACACCAGCGAGCAATCGTCTATTTACTTCGTACCGAACACGGTCAGACAAAACGTGCTCAAGGATTCACTCGCGACCAGAGTCATCACAAGCAACCTTGTCATTCATTCCAATAAGGACGGTCAAATATTTTGTAAAGACTACCAATAGCCATCGCCGACAAAGCGGGGTATCCTGCAGTCGGCGGAATCCTGGTGAGGTGTGAAAGCGGAGCGAAAAGGCCAAACTGTGGAGTCAGTCGTTCTGAAAATTTCTCGTGCTCCACATAAAAAACGGAATGTCTCGTACTACCACATGAAGTATTTTAACTCCGTCTGACCACGACAGTGGTATCTATTGTTGTGTGCTATCTTCCAAAGCTGACCAAGCGCCATTATCGGTGTTCTTCTTTGCCCATGTTGGCGCTGTCACTTGGAAGCCGCAGAAATGTGATATAATACGTTTTCTCGGTCAGCGTATGAGTGGCCACAGAAATCACAAGCAACGTCGTCATCCATTCCCATACGAAAGTAGAGACGAGAAGAAACGAATGTGTCCTTGCTGGACTTCTTGAATTATAGAAGATTGCATTCATTTTTATGAGTTTCTTTTTCTAGTTTCTTTTTTTCTTTCTATGCCGCAAGGCAGCCTTCCCAAAGAAAATAAAAAAAATTCCGTATGAAGCACTTATTCATTAAAAAAAAGCTAATTATAAACACTGGTCATAACAAGGAACTTTCTGTGAAAGTTGTACGCTGTGCAGTATTTCATAAACATTTCTGCTATTACGTGCAAGTTTCGAGTGAAGCGACGGTAAGAATGCGCACGACACGTTTCAGTCTTGGTTAAACCAAACTACCCCAGTCGCATTATGAGTACATTTATCTATTGCAGCCTACTCTAATTTGCAGTGAAACATTCCTTGGTACTTTTTTTTTCTAGCGTTTTCCACACAGTTACCCTCTTTCCGGGTCAGAAAGCCAGAAGACTTTTTTTTTTGGGGGGGGGGGGGGGGGAGTGCATAAATAATTTTGCCCGACACATTTCATTGATGTAAGCGGTTTTCTTCTTTTAAAAGGCAAGATCACTTGCACAGACATCGCATTAAGGTTGCACGGGAAGGACGTGACTCTGTGAGTTCTCAAGAGAGAACCTAGTGAATCTTGCAAGGCAACTCGTTCAATGACTTGGCATGAACCAAGGCGGAACGAAGGCGACATTAATTACGGAGCCGACCCACAATCTTCTTTCTCCTCGTGTGAACGTGTTCCTAGGTTTGTCTTTTCTTCTTCTTTTTTAACTTTTCCGGTCTTTCATTAACTACGCGTGCTTTACTTCTGCTTCGTGAAACTTTTCTGACCGAGCTGCTTAGGATTTTTGAAGCATTAATGAGCTTGCGCTGAAATTCTGCAGCCGTCCGAAGCAGGCAGCTCATTTAGGATGAGATGTACACCTCGAAGACGACGGATCAGGCGTGGAAACAAAGGAGCCAGGGATGGTTGACGTGTAAAATTTAGCGCGAATGTAAAACTTTAACGCACAGAGCTGCTGATGGTAATACTAACTTGGCAATTTATTACTAACTTTATATAGCTTTAGCATGGAAGGGACAAGATAGGGAGCCTGAGTATGTCGCGTGAAGTCTTTCACTGCAGCTGTGAATTGTTACTGCAGTGAAAAACAAATGATGCTGTTTAGAACACACTCAGTGACGCCCCCTTGCCTAGAGCAAAGTCACTGGTACGACTTCCGGCAGCTGCCTGTGCAGTCTCTCATTGGAGCGGGAAATATGATGCTGATGCGGATGATGATGATGTAAGTAACCGATGTACCCAGGTTCAGGTATGAGTTAGTTGGTTAGTCAATTAGTGTCGTTTAAAAAAAAACGAAATTTACACGCGCATTGCATTGGTTGCAAAATAAAAATTCTAGGACACCTAAGCACTTATCAGTTCTGAATGCAACAGCATTAACGCCCAATTGAACGCCGCTCAGCGGCCCTTCAAGTTAAGAACTCCTCGCAAGCAAGCGAGTGCGCTGAGTCGCTTGTCGCGTTTTGTTTTGATTTTAAAGAGGCGCAGTGTGAACGCTGGCAAGATCTTGCGTCGACAAGGCACGCGCGGACAACTCAGGCTTCCGCGAGTGAGAGCGAGGGTGACGTGGCGTCGCGGTGATGCCCTCTCCCCTCGCGTGACGCCGCCTGGTAGCACTGCAGCAGGCGTTCCCTTTCGCCCGCTCTGCTCCGTCGAAGCGCACTCATGACGTGGCGTCGCAGCCAACCATAATTTGCCTGCCGTGTCGCTGGCTTTTTCGCTCAATGGACCATTTGATACTTTCGCATAAATAGTATCATGTATTGCGGTCTTGATGTTTGCAATGTCCGATATGATGGCGATGGAAGCAGGAAATCTTCCACTCCATACTAATTTTCGGAATAAAAGAATCATGACCCATGAAGTAAGTTTCCTCGGCAAGAGGACATCGCAACATTTAGGTTGTGACCGAAATGGAATCAAATATATCTAGAAGTTGTTAGAAGCCGTGGTGTCTAAGGTTTCCTTATATAGCATCCCTAAATGCTCCAATTTAATTTGGAGGTCCTCACGTCTCTCATAGAGCACAATACATTGCTTTGGGATATTAAAGCACAATCAATGAAGCAAACAAGCAAGCAAGCAAGCAAGCAGTCTATCTATCTATCTATCTATCTATCTATCTATCTATCTATCTATCTATCTATCTATCTATCTATCTATCTATCTATCTATCTATCTATCTATCTATCTATCTATCTATCTATCTATCTATCTATCTATCTATCTATCAGTTACGTGGCAATAACGGCGAGCAGGGCAGAGAAGCACAAGGGCTTGAAGAAACTAATTTCGAACCGCATCGACTTTTGTGCGCGGAAATGAAGGGGCACCGATTGCGATGGGGCCGTATGGCGCTTCGATATCGAATGGCACGCAGCTAAATTAAAACCTAAATTTAAAGAAAGAGCGGAAGGAAAGGCTGGGCGAATATTCTAAATTTCGGGTATGAATGGAATAGTCCTTGGTACTCTGTTCATGTTCGACTCAATACTTCACTTTTCAATGTCGCCAAAGTTCGTTTCGGTTCGAACATAGAGGATGACGCTTATTGTACTCTAGAGAGTGCACCAGATGCAAGTGGTGACCGTTCTTCGGCTGCAGGGGAGCCGCGCTTTTACTGCGCAGGAGCACCACTTCATGAGCCACTGCATGAAGTAAGAACCCCGACCTCTGTTTAATACTATCTATTCATTCAATAAGAATCACTCGCCTCCTTTGGGCAGCCTATAAACTTTTTCAAACCTTTTTCCGCAAAACGCTTCATTATTTGGATACTCTCACCATATCTGCATGCTTTTAAAACGATGGACGCTGCTGTAGCATTACTCAGTCTTCCTTGAGCACATCTGCACGGAAAACATACTTACTTTCAATATCTACACAACTTTTCAACATCTGTCATCCCCCTCCCCTCCCATTTGCTCTGAAACATTTAGCTTCCTGGCCATTCCTGGCAGGGGGTGAGCACATATATTCGAGTAACAAGCAAACGAACAAACAGGATGGTGGTCTCTATTATGAGGGAAGGCGGCTGTCGGCATCTAAGAAGTTCAGAGTCGAAGAAGCCGCTGAAGTCTTTTTTATAAAGCGATGCTTCCTTTGTAGGTCCAGCGAAGTGAGCCCTCCGCATGACCGCGAAAATCACGTTCAGGGCAACCGGGCAAGCCAAAGACTGGCAGCTGGCAACTCGAGGGCGAACTAATTGAAAATTCCAACCGCTGGAACATTAATTAACCGAACGGTTTACGCGGGAAACCCGAAAGGGGGAGGCAAATTTTATGAAAATAAAAGCTCGAAGGCCTCCATCAATTCTTTTCCGCCTGCTCAGCATTTCTTCCGAGGAACCCATTCAGGTAGTCACGTCGTGCCTTTTCCTAAATCTCCCGAGGAGCTCAGAAACAAATTTTGCCCATAACACCATGTCTTGGGGGAAAGAAATCGTTCGGAAGTTCGTCAACAGGCTCGCCAACCTCTGTCTAGAGCGTTTTGTACTAAAGTCCGTAGTTGAACAGCTAAATAGTTAGCCTTCTTTTGATGAGTCAGTTAGGCTCCTCATAAAGAAATTAATAAAATAAATAGTCGGACCTCCTCAGACGACTGCGTAGTTTAGGCTCGCTCGTCGAAACCGTCGTTTCTTGTGTGCGGATTGGTAGGAGCTAGGCGAATCACCTTTTATATTAAAGTTTTATTTTTGTTTTCTTTAGAATTTGAAGTTTGAAGTTCATTCTGGTAAAACGCGTGTAAATAGCTGGGTATGATGTCGTGCAGAAGGAGGTCCCAATGAAAACACTAAAGAGGGACCTCTTATAATGTTTCACATGAAATGTAGAACTACTAAGCAGCAAAAAAGAATAATCCGAAGAGCTATTGCAATAAAATACCAGCGGTGACGAAATTATTGATGCAATGGTTAAACAAGTACAATCATTTAAGGGATTAAAGAGTTCTAGTCATTAAACGAATAGTCATTGGTCAGCATAAAACGATGAAGATCAGGTAATTTCACTAGTCAAATAGTGTCATTGGTTACAAGTAAAATCATGAAGCCAAGGTTTAAATGATGACACAGAAACATCCATTTTAATATTACAAGGCAAGCAATTCCACAGTTTATTTAAAACGAAACTAACTCGTTGGGTACCGTAGTTAGTGTGGACTTTGGAGGTGAGAAACTGTTGAAACCAAATTTTAGAAAGTGATAATCTTTAATTGCTCGAATGACAAACATGTAAACATTAAATTTCAGAAAGTTAGTAAGGTGAAGTATGTTATTATCTCAGTATGTGATCGGCGATTACTCCCGGTTTATAATAGGGATGGTTTGATTTTGGACACGTTGCAAGGAAGATGCGAGTGATAGGTTTGACCCTAGGAAGTTATACAATAGTTTAGATGGTTATGAATGAATGGGTAGTATAGAGTAGCCGGAGTGTGTAAATGAAAACAACATCTAGCTTTGAGTAGAATCCTAATCCCGTGTGAAGTTTTTCTTTGTAGTTCGTGCATGTGTAAGCTAAACTTTAAGCGTGAGTCAAGCTCGACACCAAGGAACGAACAGTGGTTGGAGAGATAAACAGGATACAAATCAGTAAATATTGGCATGACTTGCGAGTGATTAAGGGGCCTGGAAATGGACATTACGAACTTAGTTTGGGCATGAATAATTAGGAGTCTACTTTTAGTACACCAAGTAGAGATCTCAATAAGATCAGCGTTAAAAGTCGATAGAAGATTATTTAAACAGTTGCCAGAAAACAAGAGAGTGGTGTCAACGACATATGAGATGCATTCTGTTGGTGAAGTTAGAAATTTAGGTAAATAACAGATATATATATATATATATATATATATATATATATATATTGAAGTGGGGTTTATGTAGCTCGTTCGAGGGATCGCAGGTAGCTCTAGATACGAGTCCTAGCGCTTCGCACCAACAACCCGCGCTCGTGTCTCGCGCCGCAGCGGTGGCAGTCCGCACAGTGCCACATGCATATTACCCACTACAACTACAGTGCCACATGCATATTACCCGCTACAACTTCCCCCGGGGCGAAGAGGAGCCATCCTGGCGACCTAAGGCGATGATACGATAAGGGGGTCGTGGTACGGCTTCAGGCGGCTGACGTGAACAGTCTCGCGGCCACGGCGGCGTTTGTCCGAAGATGGCGTCACCGGTTCGACCACATAATTCACAGGCGAAGTACACGCGACGATCCGGTACGGACCTTGATATTTCGGGGCAAGCTTTGGGCTAAGGCCTGGAGCTTGGAAGGGCAGCCGAAGCCAGACGTGAGAGTCCACGGCGAAGGACTGTGTGGGCTGATCGTTGTCGTGGCGATCTTTGCGGATTCCTTGGGTATCCGACGTGAACGAGCGAGCCAGTTGGCGGCACTCTTCAGCATGGCGAGCAACTTCGGAAAGAGGGGTGAATTCAGAGGCATCCGGGTGATATGGTAGTACGGTGTCGAGGGTAGTGGATGGTTCACGCCCATAAAGAAGGAAAAATGGTGAGAAGCCTGTGGTAGATTCATCCACTGGCACTTGCCAATAGCCCGATCGCAAGTCCAAAGAAGAAAAGAATTCGGCACCATGAAGACAATCTAAGGCGTCATCTATGCGCGGTAGAGGATAGACATCTTTTCGTGTAATCTTGTTGAGGCGACGATAGTCCACACAGAAACGAATCGAGCCATCTTTTTTCTTAATGAGTACTACAGGAGATGACCAAGGGCTGCAGGATGGCTTGATAACACCACGTTCAAGCATGTCTTCAACTTGCTCGGCGATGACACGACGCTCGGTGGATGACACGCGGTACGGACGCTGGCGTAATGGTGCGTGATGTCCCGTATCAATGTGGTGAGAGACGGTACTTGTGCGGCCTAATGATGCTTGGTTGCAGTCAAAAGAGGCGTGAAAATCATTTAAAAGAGTAATAAGCCGCTCACGTTGTGTCGGCTCGAGGTCAGCGGCAATAGAGCGACAAAAAACATCCGATGGTACTCGGTTAGATGGCACATGGGGTGCCAGTGCTGTTACGTTGGCAGTATCCACGTCGTCGGGAACAGGGAAATGCACAATAACGTCAGCGTCCACAGTCTGGATGGTACCAATAGTCTCGCCACAGTGCAAAGCCAAAGTGTACGAATTTGGGTTAGAAATCAGTATTTCTGCAGCCCCATGGTGCACCGTGAGGAGAGCGAAAGGCAACAATATAGGCTGGCGGCGAATGAAGACGGCAGCGGGTGAAAACATGACCGTCGCTTCGGCAAGCGATGCGCATGAAAGAGGGACAAATACCGCGCTGTGAGGGGGAAGGTCAGTATCGGAAGCTACACAGATCCTGGTAACATCATGAACTTTAACGTCGTGAGATGGCATATCGCACAGAACGGAGAACTGAACCTCAGCACGTGCACAGTCAATGACGGCGTGATGGCGCGACAGAAAATCCCAACCGAGAATCACATCGTGGGAGCAACAAGTTAGCACAAAGAAATCAATCGGATACAAAATGTCTCGAATCAACACCCTGGCAGTGCACATAGCGACTGGCTGAACTTGCTGTGCACTGGCTGTTCTAAGCAATAATACCGAAGGCATCATGGTCACTTTCCGTAATTTACGGCAAAGTTTCTCACTAATCACAGATACAGCAGCACCTGTATCGACGAGGGCAAGACATTTGATGCTATCAACAGACACTTCAATAACGTTAGCGGGGGAAAAACGAGGACTTTGATGTTCCGACGATGACGCAGTTCGTGCCTCAGGAACTGCGGAAATCAGTTTTCCGCCTCAGTAGTACTGGCACTGGGCCTACGACGCATGGGTGAGAGTGAGCGCCGACGAGGGGAAGGCGAGCGACGAGTATTGTAGAGCTGTGACTGCGGTGCTGGTATGTCATCAGCAGCGTAGACTTCCGATGGTGGTCGCTGAGGCATACGGTATGGTCGGAATCCGGAGATGGGTGGTCGCGCGGTGCCCACGAAGGCCGGCAAGCGCCGGCGGCAGAAGCGCGCTACATGTCCCGGTGTACCGCAGGCATAGCATATTGGGCGGTTGTCAGGAGTACGCCAAGGATTTGTGCCTTGCTGCTGTGCGCTGAAAAAGGGAGCGACCTGCTGGCGAGGCGAGGGCGGATGAGAGAACACCGGCTGGAGAGGCGCTGAAGGCGGAGGAGAGAATCCCGGCAGACGAGGCGCCCGTGCAGCGGCTTCAGCATACGTCAGAGGCGCGGCCACGGGAGCCGGCTGACACGGAGGTGGAAGAGCTTCGGTCACTTGCTCTTGAATTACCTGTCGGATCGCTGGAGCCAAATATTGAGAAGGCGTCTCCGTGGTCGGCAAAATCGAGAGCTGTCGCGCGACCTCCTCGCGCACAAATTCTTTTATTTGCGTCAGCAAAGTTGCGTGGTTGTCGCCAATAACCAATGCTGCTAACGAATCTTCCGTAGGCGGTGGGCGCCGAGCTAAGATGCGTTGTTTCCGTAGCTCGTCAAAACTTTGGCACAAGTTGATAACTTCGGCCACCGTACGCGGATCCTTCGCTAGCAACATTTGAAATGCGTCCTCATCAATGCCTTTCATAATGTGTTTTATCTTGTCCTGTTCCGCCATTGACGGATTCACGCGCTTACACAGGTCAATGACATCTTCGATGTAACTTGTGAATGTTTCACCGTGATGTTGCGCGCGCCCCCGTAAGCGTTGTTCTGCGCGAAGCTTGCGCACAGCGGGGCGCCCGAACACTTCTGTGAAACTTGTCTTGAATCTGCTCCACGTTGTGAAATCGTGTTCGTGGTTTCGGAACCAGAGGTTCGCGACGCCGGTTAAGTAAAACAGCACATTGTGCAACTTTGTGACGTCGTCCCACTTGTTATGCTGGCTCACCCTTTCGTAAGATGACAACCAATCCTCCACGTCGTGATCATCGGTGCCGCTAAAGATGGCAGGATCACGCTGGCGCAATGCACCGGAAACGATGACCGTCGGAGGCTGGGGTGCATCTTCCTGGGTGGTTTCGTCAGGCATGGTCGCAGCAGTCGGTAGCGTCCGGCTTCGGAGTTCCAGTTTTTGAGGTTACCCCGCACCTCCACCAAATGAAGTGGGGTTTATGTAGCTCGTTCGAGGGATCGCAGGTAGCTCTAGATACGAGTCCTAGCGCTTCGCACCAACAACCCGCGCTCGTGTCTCGCGCCGCAGCGGTGGCAGTCCGCACAGTGCCACATGCATAATACCCACTACAACTACAGTGCCACATGCATATTACCCGCTACAATATATATATATATATATATATATATATATATATATATATATATATATATATATATATATATATAATTTTTTACTTGTGCCCGACGCCAGGGACCGAGCACGGTTCCTAGCAGTCTGCATGACCATGACATATATATATATATATATATATATATATATATATATATATATTAATAAGAATATAGCTGGTAACATACAGGAATTCTATAGCATTAACGAGAGCGTGGCAGGTCTTGTTGTGAAACTTAATAAGAGGTACAAAATGAAGGTTGTACAGGTCTACGCCCCTACATCCAGTCATGATGACCAGGAAGTCGAAAGCTTCTATGAAGACGTGGCATCGGCGATGGGTAGAGTGAAAACAAAATACACTATACTAATGGGTGACTTTAATGCCAAGGTAGGCAAAAAGGAGGCTGGAGACACGGCAGTGGGGGAATATGGCATAGGCACTAGGAATATCAGGGGGGAGTTATTGGTAGAGTTTGCGGAACAGAATAATATGAGGATAATGAATACCTTCTTCCGCAAACGGGATAGCCGAAAGTGGACGTGGAGGGGCCCGAACGGTGAGACTAGAAATGAAATAGACTTCATACTCTGCGCTAACCCTGGCATCATAAAAGATGTGGACGTGCTCGGCAAGGTGCGCTGCAGTGACCACAGGATGGTAAGAACTCGA
The DNA here is from genome assembly GCF_038994185.2 of Dermacentor albipictus. NCBI lineage: Eukaryota > Metazoa > Arthropoda > Arachnida > Ixodida > Ixodidae > Dermacentor > Dermacentor albipictus. Next base: position 111,877,659 of record NC_091823.1, read on the forward strand.
ATTAGCCTAGACCTGAGAAGGGAATGGAATAAACTGGTACATAAGAAGCCGATCAATGAGTTAGCGGTAAGAGGGAAAATAGAGCAATTCCAGATCAAGCTACAGAACAGGTATTCGGCTTTAACTCAGGAAGAGGACCTTAGTGTTGAAGCAATGAACGACAGTCTTGTGGACATCATTAAGGAGTGTGCAATGGAAGTCGGTGGTAACGCCGGTAGGCAGGATACCAGTAAACTATCGCAGGAGACGAAAGATCTGATCAAGAAACGCCAATGTATGAAAGCCTCTAACCCTACAGCTAGAATAGAACTGGCAGAACTTTCGAAGTTAATCAACAAGCGTAAGACAGCTGACATAAGGAAGTATAATATGGATAGAATTGAACATGCTCTCAGAAACGGAGGAAGCCTAAAAACAGTGAAGAAGAAACTAGGAATTGGCAAGAATCAGATGTATGCGTTAAGAGACAAAGCCGGCAATATCATTACTAATATGGATGAGATAGTACAAGTGGCTGAGGAGTTCTATAGAGATTTGTACAGTACCAGTGCCACCCACGACGATAATGGAAGAGAAAGTAGTCTAGAGGAATTCGAAATCCCACAGGTAACGCCGGAAGAAGTAAAGAAAGCCTTGGGAGATATGCAAAGTGGGAAGGCAGCTGGGGAGGATCAGGTAACAGCAGATTTGTTGAAGGATGGTGGGCAGATTGTTCTAGAGAAACTGGCCACCCTGTATACGCAATGCCTCATAACGTCGAGCGTACCGGAATCTTGGAAAAACGCTAACATAATCCTAATTCATAAGAAAGGGGACGCCAAAGACTTGAAAAATTATAGACCAATCAGCTTACTGTCCGTTGCCTACAAACTATTTACTAAGGTAATCGCAAATGGAATCAGGAACACCTTAGACTTCTGTCAAGCAAAGGACCAGGCAGGATTCCGTAAAGGCTACTCAACAATAGATCATATTCACACTATCAATCAGGTGATAGAAAAATGTGCGGAATATAACCAACCCTTATATATAGCTTTCATTGATTACGAGAAAGCATTTGATTCTGTCGAAACCTCAGCAGTCATGGAGGCATTACGGAATCAGGGTGTAGACGAGCCATATGTAAAAATACTGAAAAATATATATAGCAGCTCCACAGCCACCGTAGTCCTCCATAAAGAAAGCAACAAAATCCCAATAAAGAAAGGCGTCAGGCAGGAAGATACAATCTCTCCAATGCTATTCACAGCGTGCTTACAGGAGGTATTCAGAGACCCGGATTGGGAAGAAATGGGGATAAAAGTTAATGGAGAATACCTTAGTAACTTGCGATTCGCTGATGATATTGCCTTGCTTAGTAACTCAGGGGACCAACTGCAATGCATGCTCACTGACCTGGAGAGGCAAAGTAGAAGAGTGGGTCTAAAAATTAATCTGCAGAAAACTAAAGTAATGTTTAACAGTCTCGGAAGAGAACAGCAGTTTACAATAGGCAGCGAGGCACTGGAAGTCGTAAGGGAATACATCTACTTAGGGCAGGTAGTGACTGCGGATCCGGATCATGAGACAGAAATAATCAGAAGAATAAGAATTGGCTGGGGTGCGTTTGGCAGGCATTCTCAGATCATGAACAGCAGGTTGCCATTATCCCTCAAGAGAAAAGTGTATAATAGCTGTGTCTTACCAGTACTCACCTACGGGGCAGAAACCTGGAGGCTTACGAAAAGGGTTCTACTCAAATTGAGGACGACGCAATGAGCTATGGAAAGAAGAATGATAGGTGTAACGTTAAGGGATAAGAAAAGAGCAGATTGGGTGAGGGAACAAACGCGAGTTAATTACATCTTAGTTGAAATCAAGAAAAAGAAATGGGCATGGGCAGGACATGTAATGAGGAGGGAAGATAACCGGTGGTCATTAAGGGTTCTGGACTGGATTCCAAGGGAAGGGAAGCGTAGCAGGGGACGGCAGAAAGTTAGGTGGGCGGATGAGATTAAGAAGTTTGCAGGGACGGCATGGCCACAATTAGTACATAAACGGGGTTGTTGGAGAAATGTGGGAGAGGCCTTTGCCCTGCAGTGGGCGTAACCAGGCTGATGATGATGATCTCTCTCTCTCTCTCTCTATATATATATATATATATATATATATATATATATATATAGAGAGAGAGAGAGAGAGATAGATAGATAGATAGATAGATAGATAGATAGATAGATAGATAGATAGATAGATAGATAGATAGATAGATAGATAGATAGATAGATAGATAGATAGATAGATAGATAGATAGATAGATAGATAGATAGATAGATAGATAGATAGATAGATAGATAGATAGATAGATAGATAGATAGATAGATAGATAGATAGATAGATAGATAGATAGATAGATAGATAGATAGATAGATAGATAGATAGATAGATAGATAGATAGATAGATAGATAGATAGATAGATAGATAGATAGATAGATAGATAGATAGATAGATAGATAGATAGATAGATAGATAGATAGATAGATAGATAGATAGATAGATAGATAGATAGATAGATAGATAGATAGATAGATAGATTATGGAATATTCTGACGACGGCCGTGCCACGACCGAAACGTTGAAACATTAAAAATGACATTCACTTCTCTATTTACTTCTTTCTGTCCCGTGTTTACGGATGGCCAACCGACCTCTTTTTCGATAAACCTCCCTGCTTCGATCCGCTTTGTGTTCGTTTTCTCGGGTGTAATCGTTGATGAAACGGGGACAATTGAATCAAATTGTCTTGTGCACAGCACAGACAAACTGTGTCCGACATGATCGACCATGACAGCAGCGTATGTATAATTCTCAAAGTTCACCTCTGAGAAAAATTTTTCGAGAGAGGCGATTACTTGCGGTTCAGGAACGCGAATTCAGCAAGAACCCTCAAAGCGAGAATTTATATTATCCAACAAGCTTTAACTGGTAACCACGAAATGCATGGATATCGGCAAACCCACTTTAATTGTGCTCTTCGGTATACCAGCGAGGAGGTTATGATTAATTGCGCTAGAACATCTCAGAGACAACAAGGAAACCACTGGGCAAAAAAAAATAATAATCAATGCTAAACTGCATGCATAAACACAGGCTCATGCATTACAGGTCGCGCCCCCGTGAAAGACTGGACAGCTCTTCTGGTTGCAAAACACAAAGATTTCTATTCGCACGGTTCGCGGGAGTAAAGAAAAGTGGCATTAATACAAAGGTATAATGGTTCTGTATAATGCGGCGATGTTTAGACTGAGAACCGCGTATACTTCCGCGGTCCGTTTACGACTGGTCTTTGTCTATAATACTGCACTACACTGTACATAATACGATGCATCTACTAATCAGCAGCTTATTGCTTCTGTGTCTCTAAGATCCAGAAGGATAATCGGTATTTCTCATCACCGAAGTCTGGTTAACCCCCCTGCCTTTGCTTCCTCTCTCTCTCTCTCTCTCTCTCTCTCTCTCTCTCTCTCTCTCTCTCTCTCCTATAACACAAAAGGGTTTATTTATGCCATGAGCACTTCAGTTCACTTCAGAGTCGAAGAGAGCTTCGCTTTAAATAGCGGCCTGCTTATTTCTCTTTTTTTCTCCCCCTTTCTGGAATTTTTGTCCTTGTTGTTGCAAGTGTTGACATTACACACCCGTAAACGTGTACTTAAAAGACTTCTCCAGCAAAAGACCCGGGATAAAGGAGGATAAGATGGCAACACGGCGGAAGATCCGGCAGTAGTAAAGCCCAGAAGTCCGGTTCACTTTGATAGCGTTAGCATTAGGCGAGATTTTACGCCAAGCTCTTCGGGCCAATTCGCCAGCGCGGTACCGACCCCTGACGAGACAGGAAAGGATGTCGTTGCTCCCCCTGGTCACAAGTATCTTCCAGTTCCGTTTTCAGCGGCTTACGCGGAAATGCGCCGCTCGTGCGGCGCACCACCGGGTCCAGAGGGTCGTTATAATGCAGGATGACCGGTGTAGCGTCAGCGTAAATAAAAGATAAGTGGGAATCCGATCGGGAAAGTGCAATCATCTTTCCGGTTCAGCGCTGACGCTAGCCTCCTCCGCGTGGGGAGGTGGGTGGTGGGCCCAGGGAATGAAGCAATAGGCGTAATTTTACTGACTTCGAGAACGGGGAAAAGAAAGGATGAGAAGCCGACTGGAGTACTGAATAAAGAAACGAACAAAAGGAACTGATTCATGGAAAACGGGAAAAGGGAGGGAAAGAAAGGAAGGGAGAGAGCGTGAAACTTGCCCGGAAATCAGTGGCGTTCCCGCGGGAGTGGCCGTGAGTTGCGGCCGCGTCGAGAACAAGATCCGGTATAAAAGAGAGAGAGAGAGAGAGAGAGAGAGAGGAAAACAGCAAGAGCGGGGAAAACTAAGAAGGCAGTAACGACGAGGCAGGCTCTGCAACAAAAAAGGGAGGACGGAAGCGTGCGAGGAGCATTGAGGAGAAGTCCACTACTTGGCCTTGTCTCCCGCGTGTAGCAGAGCATCGGCCATGCTCGGCGCCTGCTCCTCTGTTCGCTGCCAAAAGAAGAACGCGGGGGAGACCGGACGAGTCGGGCAGGAAGGGATGTGGCTATATCTCCTTCCTTCCCTCGATTCCCTTATTCGCTTCCCGTTTTTTTGTATTCTTTCTGGCGCTCGACCTTTGCACTGCGGCCGGGTTGTTGGCTGAGCTTTCCGTCTATACCTCGCTTCTTCTTCCCACCCCTGCGGGGACTCGCCCGAGGTCTCTGAGGTGTGTAAATAACCCGAGTGCAGCCTCAGAGAGGACGTCTCTCTCTTCTGTCCCCTCTCACCCTCTTTTTCTCTCTGTTTCCCTGCGAAAAAAAATAAGACTGAAATGAAGAGTGAGAGACGTAAGCCTCCGTATAGAAAAAGATACGTTCGACCTGCCGAATACAAAAGGCAAAGCTGTAGAGGAGCAAGCGGTGGAGCCAGTTGGTTTTTAATGAGGCCGGGAGATACTGAACCGCACAAACAAGAAGTGGTGGTAGAGAGAGAGAGAGAGAGAGAGGGGGAGAGGGGGAGAGAGGTGAAGCGCCAAAGAGAACAATCGGGAATGGTATAAGGGAACCAACAAGAACGAACAAAAGATTGAGCCGGAGCGAAAATCGAAGAGGTTACGAGAAGATCGGAGTCTCGTGAAAAAGGTTTAGAGGAAACGACCGTATATGCCAGAGGGCGCCCCAGCAATTTCACACCAGGTCGAGCAGCGAATGAGACAGAACCGTTGGCGTTTAATTGTATGGCGGCTTAGATGTGTACGGCATGGTGGGCAGTTTTTCGTTCAGTTACCGTGACGAGTTGCGAGCGCAGACAACAGCATACGAGAAGCCTTCGCAAGAGACGGGATTTCAGTAGAAGCCTTTGTACATTACCAAATGCTCGTTTTTTCCTTCTTCATCTTATTCTTTATCGCCCAGAAGGCGATCATACTTGTTAGGCTGTGCTCGACACACGTCTGACCAACTCGTTAATGTCCAGGGAACACCAAGTATCACGTGAGCCAGTCAGCAACTATGACACGACTGCGCGCTCCGGAGAAAGGAGATTTGCCCTCGGTGTTCTACTAATTCATTGCTTAAACTTCCATTCACTTAGTCTAGAGGCGCTTCTTCTCATTCTCCCTTCTAATTGGCTGACGCGACGCTCAGTTGGTAAAACGGAGTAGGGTTGAGTCCCGTTAATTCCACCCTCGCGCGGGGCATCAAGCACTGATCGAATTATCCGAAAGGTTGAGTTATCAAACAATGGCAGAACGACCAAATTCAGTTTCTTCTTGATTGCTTGAAGTAGTCTGTAATGTCTTTGTTGTTGTTGTTGTTGTTGTTGTTGTTGTTGTTGTTGTTGTTGTTGTTGTTGTTGTTGTTGTTGTTGTTGTTGTTGTTGTTCACGAAGCGCGATTCAACCAGCATGAGGCGAAGCGCTCCGCGATGTTTAAACACTACCTCGTTGTTGAACTGAAAGGAAGAGCAAGGTTCCGCTATGTTGACTCCAGCCTCAACATCAGGCGCACTCTGTTGCTCCGGCGAGGTGATGTCCGCAAGGTTGACAGCGCCGCTCTGGTGTGTGCAGTGTGTCATCAAGATTTCAGCAAGAGCTGCGCGAACGAGGGGTACCGACGGTAGGCGGTGGAGGTCGAATTAACCGAAGGGGCTTGCTTTTGCGTTCGAACGGAAATGCCTGAGGTTTTCTTTGTTGTTGTTGTTTTTTCATAGTTACCTATAGTTTCTCGCCGGGACATGCCAGTGCATTCCAGTCAAACAAGAAGTCACGTTAACCAACGCCAAATAAAGGGAAGGAGCTGTATAAATACCTAAAGTTTAAGAGACCCCGCGGTTACACCGAGGGTGCATATAAATTCAGTTTATAGTTTTCAAGCACATCAAAACAAATTAGGTTTTGGGAATTAAGGAAACACTAGCATGGGGTTGTTGCAATCACTACTTAAATGAGGTTGCGAGTATTGCTTAATTCCCTCTATCAGTTGCCTAAAATTTCATAAAAGTGTGTAATCCTTCGTTGTGTCATATAGGTAGTTTTCAATAAATACTTTTTGTAATGCTTCAAAAATCCTCTAATACAATATACAATGAAACAAGTTATCTGTGACGAGATAGTGACCATGAGGCAATTCTGTTAGCAACGGATGTATGACAAGGATGGCGATCCTGACCGGATTGCCCTTGCTTAGGGTCGCGCCTGCCACAAGTATAGTGCTTCAGTTCACGCAACTTCTTTTGCCAGCTGATTACTGGGAGCGAAACGTAAAAAAAAAAAATGAGCTAGATTGCACCAAGCACTGTTACTTGAACCACTTAGAGCAAGAGAGTTAGTCCTTTCTTTTCTTTAACAAGTGACCGTTACCCTCGATGGGAAACGATCACTCCCGCCCGAGGTCAGAAGCAGGATCAAGGCGAACCCCATACCGAAGCACATGAGTCATGAACTTCATGAAGGACGACGCAAGGCTTGCGTCGACAGACAGCGCCGACAATTCAAGGGTGACCCGTACGTAACGTACGTGGACGTGGTGGCGTACCTTGTAGGGGGAGACAACTCCTTGACCCTCGCGGCCTCCGTCAGGGCACAGACCCCAGCTGCCTCTGAGACCATAGCCGCGGCGCTAGTAATGAAGCAACAAGACAGGGTAGGCAGGGAAGTTCATGTCGCTACGGACTCGCAACAGGCCTGCCGTAGCTTTACCAACAGGACAAACACCGCTGCTGGCGACTCAGATTCTAGGCCCGAGGCTGCAAGAATCCCATCAAACCACGTGGACGCCGGGCCACACGGGACTGGAGGGGAACGAGAGGGCGAACGCCCTAGCTCGAGCGCTAATCAACCGAGCGGGGCAAAACTAATCGGCTCATCAATGCCCACCCTTTACCTTCGTGCCCCTGCCATCCAATTATCGCGACCGACTCGAGATCCAGTGACTCAACCACAGGATTTATCCTCCCCCTCACAGAAAGCTCAGCACTGAAGAGGCAGTAGCTCTCAGACTTATTCAGACCAACACATTCCCAAAACTACACGGATACAGCAAAATGTACCCACAAACATATCGGGGCAGTGACAAACGCCCTACAGTCTTTCACATATCGCGGGGGTGCGGGGGCAAACCTCAACATTTAAAGACGCCTAGCACGTCATTTGAGCGGTGGGAAGTGCAGCTGACCGGCGATACTCTGGCAGGACAAGAAGCTCTCGTCCAGCAAGTACGTCGAGCAGCCATGGCCAGTGGAGTCCTGGAATGAGGACACCACCCACTCGGTCTTAAGAGCAACGACCTCGATGGTCCAAATAAATGTTTTCTCTCTATCTCTCATTAACAATTATTTCTGAAGCACTCATATACCGCCAGTGTGGCCCATTACGGTCGACCAAAAAAGTTTATTGGACAGAATATTAGCGAAAGAGCTGCATTAGCGCGAAACCCATGCACACTCAATCAGTATCTTTTGCGACCTATGCAACACAGTGATACATTAAATGAGAAATCCGCCTTAGCAGTGCATAAATTCACATGCATCGTACAACCTGGGTCTCAACTTTTCTGGACGACTGTACGCGTGAACTTCGTTAAAATGTCGCTGTCGCCCCGTTATTATTATTATTATTATTATTATTATTATTATTATTATTATTATTATTATTATTATTATTATTATTATTATTATTATTATTATTATTATTATTATTATTATTATTATTATTATTATTATTATTATTATTATTATTATTAGAATAATTTTTCATTTTGACTTGATAGATTCGGCATTGCAGACACAAATAAATGGTATCGCCGTCAGCAGGCATCAATGAAACGAAAGGTGCTAATCCGCAAGCATTTCGGTTCGAACGGAGCAATCGACGGCCACTGATTACGCAGCGCGAGAAAACTCGTTACGAGAGCACTAGCTTTATACGACGGACACGCTAACGAGAAACCTTCTGTCAGAAAGAGAGACACGCGGTGACAGCGAGAAATTAAATAGAATGCGCGGCCACAAGTGCGCCAGAGAGACAGAGAGAGAGAGCGGGGGGTAGGGGGGGGGGGAAGTTCAGACTGGGATACATAGCGCAAAAAAATTATGACACAGGGACAAGCAGAACACAGGACTGGTCCCTGTGTCATAATTTTTGCGCTATGTATCCCAGTCTGAATGTATCCCACCAACACGCCCAAACTTCTTCCCTGCTAAAGGGGGTCGGGGGGGGGGGGGGGAGGTTGACTGACCAACAACCCCCCCCCCCCCGTACATGCCTTCGCGACTACTCGCGCCTGCTCGTCCCTATCGCGCGCGACGCTTCGTTATGGAACGAGGGGCCGATTGCTCGAGTACTGCGACGAAGCCGTCTTTCAAGGGGTCTTTACGGATCCCCGTGTACGCCACGTTTCGCTCAGGGAGACAGGCGTGGCCAAGTCCGCACGGCGACCGCTGTTTCGTGTCCGGTGCGGCAGGCAATCTAATTTGTACCCACGGGCATTGTAAACCCTAGACGTGACGGGGCACGGTGAGTCTGCGATAGGGATAAGCGCCGGTCTCTTGTTCACGAGTGCGCGGTTGGCCAACGTGTAGCGCAGTTGTGGGTCTATGCCATTTTGCCGGTTCAGCGCTGGACGAGTATGATAGACTACAGCACTGTATAGGTAACTTGAGTTTTCCTCTTTTTGTTCCTGGCTCACGGGACTCCGGTGGCACCACGTTACCGACATAGGGGGGCAACGAACCTGTCCTCATATTGCTCCTTTCTTTCTTTTTTTTTCAATTTTCGTATTTCTCTCTTGTTTTTTTTTTTGATGCACCTCTCTCTTTCTTTCCTTATATATCACTAATGAGCCATTTCTTCTTTTTTAGGTAGTTTTTCTTGTACGAGTGTATTAGCGACGCACGAGTTATTTGGCTGCTGGTTTTAAAAGCCACGTTTACTACCTTATCCTCTCTTGCGAGTAACACTGCCTTTCGGAGCGACTATTCTAAATAACCCCCCCCCCCCCAAAAAAAAAAAAATGGGGTGGAAAAGTGTTGTGTTGCGGGAGGGCTCCCGATAGAGGCAGGAAGAAAGAAAAGTCAGTTCCTTCCGTTTGGTTAAGAGTGTGTATGTGTGCAAACTTGCATTGTAATGAGGTCCGGAGGCTTGACTTCTTAAGCACCTTTAATCCAAATATGGTTCAGACCCTACTAGCGCGAAAATATTAAATCGCAATTCGAAATCAGTGATAACCGCAGTTACTGTTATTTCTCTTGGCGTACGGATAAATAATTTACGCTCACGAACGAATACCGAGCTGAAGAGTGTCTGATCCGACTGCAGTAACTTCATTTTAACGAAGGCGCGTTTCCACATTCCCAAGTTATGATTGAAGTCGCCGTGGAGAGCCGTATAACTTGCACGAACCGACCGCTTCCAAGTTCATTTCGGTCGCATAACTGTTCGGAGAACGATCGCGGCGCGCAGCGACCTGGAAGTAAGAACAGCACGGAGCGAAATAATTGAAAGTGTCTGGAAATGGCGTACGCCTACACGACGTAGCAGACCGTTTGTGCGTCTCCGCACGGATACGTCTGTCAGCCGCCTACGTCATCGGTACGTGGAGAGAGCTCAAGTTTCGCCCCCGCCGCGGTGGGGGGGACCTTCCTTTCTTTCAGGCGGCATACCTGAACCCGCCCGCCCCACCCCTACTCCCACGTATGACCACAAAACTCCGGTTTCTCCTCTGCAACTTTAATGACGGGCTAGCCAACGCGATTCCGGCGCCTACTATGTTCTCGGATGCACCGCGCGCATTCACTTCGTGGGGAGGGGGTAGGGCTTCGCACGTGGAATCGCAACGCCCGAAACGTGGAGGGGACCAAGGAGGCTGATGAGGGTGTGTATGCACAGACCGTGCGTCGATGTCCTCCGCTTCATCAGCTTCTCTTTTTATCTGTCTATCTCTGTCTCTCTCTCTCTATGTTTGGCTCCTTTTCTTCAGCGCTCTCTATCGTACTGTCTCCCTCTAGGCTTCATCAGCCTTTCTTTCTTTCTTTCTTTCTTTCTTTCTTTCTTTCTTTCTTTCTTTCTTTCTTTCTTTCTTTCTTTCTTTCTTTCTTTCTTTCTTTCTTTCTTTCGTTCTTTCTTTCTTTCTTTCTTTCTTTCTTTCTTTCCTCTTCATCAGACAGTCGACCGACTGGCCCGCAATGCAGGGTGTGAAAATTGAATGTGACCTCCGCAGAGAATAGAAAGTCCTCGCCGCCACCACGACCACGCCGCCGTGTCCCCGCCTCCGAGACGCGCCCGTGGTTGCCGGAATCGACCACGTCCTCTGGGAAACAACGGGGCGCTGCTCGCCCGTGCTTGAATTATGGACACCGCGCGACAGCGCGTCCTCCTGCGAAAAGGGAGACCGTATGCCGAGCTGCGCCCTATATTTTGCGCTGATTGCCAAGAAACGTGTTATACGCCGGCAAGCTAGGCTTTAGCGAGTTATACACTGGCTACTCCGTTCTTATCGAGGTGAGTCATTGCTGTTAACCTTCAGGATGGTTCCTCCTTCATCGGCAACATCCTTGACCGTCCTCTAGCGGCTTGGGTTGCTGCTGTTGTTGTTGCTGTCCATCAGAAATGTGGCTCGTACCCAGCTTCGGCATTGGCCCAGAAATTGATGGATTATTCCACGTTATAATCGGAAATTTACGTTTTTGAACTGATGTAAAGGAAATGATTCGGCAATGAAAAATTACATGTTAAATTTAGAAGAACAATAACAGCAATAAACGTGTAATCATAGTTGCAAAGGACAACACAAAACGAAGATACATAATTAACGGGCTCTCAATAAGGACACCATAAGGAAACCCTATGCTGGGGGAAGGGAGAAGTAGAAGAAATAGGGTACAGAGACGTGCGCAGACAGTCATTCAGTCAAAGCCACTCGTGCAAACCAGGCTTTCCCAGAAAGTGCGAAAGTGGCTTCACTGCCTTCTGAGCCGGTGATCGGGGGGGGACGGTGCTCTAGTGCTGCCCTGGCCGCAGGCCTGAGGAGCTTGAGCAATGGCTGACGGGCTCGAGCTCACCCGATGCCATGCGGGCCTTGCTTGCTTGCATGCACCTTTTTGGGCCTGACTGAAAACAAGGTCCTCCCTACTCCCACCAATTTTCCTTTCTCCTTGCCGCTCTGGACTTGGACCCACAAATGGCAATGAAATGTATTCCTGCTCCTTCTCCAAGCGAATAACCAATAGACTCTGTTAAGTCCGGCCGGTCCACGTCTTCGAAAGAGAAGTTCCGGCATTCCTTGTCTTGCAACACTGAAGCGATGCAAGGTAGAAAGATATGTTTATGCGTTTCTTCCGCATTACAACAAGAGCAAAGAGGCAAGAGCACCAAACCGTTGATACATATTTGTTAACTGCTCTCTATAGTGGGGTCTTTCCTGTCTGTAAACGCGCTTGTTATGCCCATAATTATGCATACTTCTATTTTTAAATACTTAAGCAAATCATGAAAAAGGTAGACCCACATTACGCGCTATTTCTTTCGTCCTATTCAATACACTGTTAAGTAAGAATATGTAGTTGACTACGAATTATTCAAATGGTGGGCGATTGCGCTGCACATAAATATGGAAATATATCAAAAGGAAACAACTCCTCTCTCAAAGAAAGTGGGCTACGCCCAGCATATCCTTTACAGCGACTTCCTGTCTTTTCCTTAGCCGTACGTTGGAGGGCACAATTTAGTGCTAACGAGCACACATGTATAGTTGAACAGATAACACAAAGTTGTAGACCTAAATTTGTATAAGCTCCCTGCCCATACGTGCCCTAAGTGGTAGAGCTCGACTGTTAATCCCGCATAACGAAACAAACTAGACTTCGCTTTAATGCGGCAGCAATTAAGACAGCTACCATCGCAGCATACTGTAGGCTTCGGGCAATATGAGGTAGTCGTCTTTGCTTAGGTAAGCTTGATGCACATGTAGATCAGTTACCGTTATACCGATTGCATGAGATGCAGTGAACTGCCACAGGGCTCGTATCAGGCAGTTATTACCGACAGAAGCAAGGGTGTTCCAAGGTCAAAGTACGAGGACTCGAGCCATTCTGGGGTACTAATCCTTCCGCAAAGCTTCCACGTCACACAGAGGGTGATGTGCGGACAATGAATAAACTTTTGTTGTTGTAGTAGTTGTTGTTGTTTTTGTTGTCGTTGTTGTTGTCGTCGTCGTCGTCGTCGTCGTCGTCGTCGTCGTCGTCGTCGTCGTCGTCGTCGTCGTCGTCGTCGTCGTCGTTGTTGTTGTTGTTGTTGTTGTTGTTGTTGTTGTTGTTGTTGTTGTTGTTGTTGTTGTTGTTGTTTTAGTAGTCTTATTACGTTTATGCAAAAGCATATAGGTACCCCTCTTAGAACTCCTACAAAAGTTATAACTTTTTACCTTTATGCAATACCCACCAGTGTGTAACCCTTCCAACATTAAAGAAATAATCAATTTTGTCTGCGCATAACCGGCCCATAGCATTAGCTGTAATGCACTCCGTTGTTTAGATCGATATAGGAAGTCAAATAAAATTCAATTTAAAAAAAACTGTGAAGTAGCAACGGCTCATTTCGTCGTCATCATCATCGTCGTCAGCCTATATTATGTCCACTGCAGTACGAATGTTTCTCTCATTTATCTTTACAATTACCGTTTCTCCTGCGCCAGCTGAATCCATCCTATGCCTGCCAACTCCCTAATTTCATGACGCCACCCATGTAGTTATGCAGCGCTCCACGACGGCGCTTCCCATCCTTAAGCCCTATTCTGTAACCTTTGCTGACGGCCTGCCTTTAGCATTTTTTTTTCTTTCTTTCTTTTTGGACTTGGGGCAGCTGCGGCTAAGTGAAATTTCTTGAAGCGTGCTAAATTAAGTACTGGGCTCTTTTGGAATACAAGTTCATTCTTATTTATCGATAGAAAACTTACTATGCCAGAGATGCCAGAGCAGACGCCGCGAAATTCCGTGACATCAAGGCGAGCTGCTGCAGGAAATTCAAGGCGGCGTCGGAACTGGCCTTTCACTTTCGCGCATTTTCTGTCTCAGCCAGCACCCCTTTCCCCCCCTACGATAAGAGTGTTTTTTTTTGTTTTTATCGTAGTGCTGAAATTTACTAGTAAAGCGTAAGTAAGTTTCTCTTTCTTTTCTCATTGGGGTACTCCAAAAAATTTTGTTTGCCAAGTGCAGCCAACCAAAAGGCGGTTTTCAGGTGTAGTAGCCACTGGAAAACTGTGCTCGCAACCAACAGCTTCAAAATTCACCTCACTATTATACGTCCTTTCTTTTCTTTTTTTTACGTTATTGTTGCTATTATCGTCTCCTTAAATGAAAAACCTTTAGTAAAGGGCCATGCGAAATTCTGCAACTGTGCTTCCCCACACCTCTATCTCCCTCCCCCTCCCCCCCCCCCGCCCAACGCACACAATGGCAGACATCACCCTAGAAGTGTAAAGAAAGCCTAGGCGAAGGAGCTGGTGCTGCTATCATTACCACTGTTTCTTCCTTATTGCATGCTCGCTGTTTTCAAGCCTGCTCTCGACTAAACCGTGACTTGAGCAGGAGGTCGGCCATCCGGTGTATAGGAACCCCCTACTAGTGGGCGAAAGCCTACTTCCAGCGTTTCTCACATCCACTTCAGCCTTGTCTTATTCTCCGCGGACACCGAGGAAGAATCAAGGATGCCACCATCGTGGCCAGCAGCATTGCCGTTTTCTATGTTAGCGGCGTTTGCGTGCACCCGACGAGTGGCGCATCGCATCGCCTTTTCCAGCGCGTCGCATTCGTGTAAACGGCGGCGGCAGTGCGCCGGGAAGGCGAATCACCAGAGGGCGATTCGAGGCGGCATTTAAGTCGTCTCTCGCGGTGCGCGTGAACGCTGGCGCGTCGCGTTGAGGGAGAGAGACGGCTGCCGCCGTGTGGCTCTCCTCGACTCGCCGGCGCAATGCGAATCGCCTGAAACGGGCTTCGACTTGCTCCGAACGAGGGCGGGTACGCACCACATGTAAGCACTGTCGCGCACCAATTATCGCGGTGCGCTAAATAACGCGAAACGCTACTGTCGCATTCGTATAAACGTAGCTATATATTGACCACTACAAGGCGATACTGCTGAGGTTTTGAGCATCGGACTCTGCACTGACGCATTCGACGTCTTCGCATTCGCGTTATGTGGCTCTCACGTCGCGCAGCGCAAGTGAGAATACATGCTCGTATTTCAACCGAAGAAACCTCAGCATCTCCCGAAAAAATACGCATTTGTATATGGGCCCTCCCGTGACGAACAGCTAACAGCCATGAACGGGTGCATGTATGTGCACGTGACATCGCTATGGTCTTTTCTGTGCATTTTTGTGCGCTTATCCGCAGTGCGTCAGCTAATTATTTTCGGCACGCACTATACAGTCACTTGCATTCCCCATTGTCTTTAATGTAGTATACGCATGATGTTTCTTGCTGTCGCCACAATTAGCAAACTATTCATTGCGCAAACCTGAACGTAAGTCGTTGCCTGGTGGAAATAAGCACTTTCCACATCTTTAATGACGATATATTTGTTCTTGACGCGGTGGTTCGGCACGAGACTACGAGCCGTTCTTTTTGTCCATACAGAGCATCCAGCAATTGCGGGCACGAGCTTTCTTTCTTTCTTCATTTTGCTTCCTTTCAGAATGCTGTTAGCTTCATGCTTACTTCGTACACATAGGCAACAGCCTGACTCATGCATACGTTTCTCAGCATGGAAATTCAAAGCTGTATGTCAGCGTTCTTGTGAGCAATAGTGGAAATGCTTCACTATTGTGGTTTCGTAGAGGGATGCTGGATGAAATAAGAGCTGAGCGGCCAACGTGTCATGTTTTAGGTCAACAGTGGCTCCGGATTTATGAAAAAACTTTCATGTGCGACACCTGGTGGACAAACAACATAACGTGGCATAAGACACTGGGAAAAATAGTGGACAATGCAAATGTAAGGCGAAAGAAATGAAGCAGTAAATAAATGGAATATATTTCGCATTCAGGCTGGCACCCCATATTGATGGCATGTGACTGTGTGAACACTTTTCTTTTGTCTCACATCTGCTTTGTCCAGTTTTTTTTTGTTGTTGTTGTTTCCCTGCCATGTTCTTGTTCTCTGTTCGCCAGGGGACGGCATAGGAAAGTCTTTATAATGTGGTCTTTTTTCCAATAAATTTCACTTGAGAGTCAGCGCACTGTCTGTCTTTCTGATTTTTTTTCTTCGTGTTCATGTTTCGCGCTGTTTCATCATGTTGCCATACCAACTCACCCAATTGTCCCTGCTTTTACTTGCACCCTACGTGTTCAAAGGGAACAGCCTACAACGGCAAAGTTCTGCTACCACTTTTCAGGTCACAGCCACGATGTGTTATACTCCTACTGTGAAAACAGAGCAAGAGAGAGAGAGAGAAAGAAAGAATGGGTGCGAGCTATGAAGTCAGGGTGGAAGGGAGGCTCACAGCTTACCCAGTACACTGTGAACAAAGCGCACGAAACAACACAGTACATGTCTCAAGACATGTACTGACATGTACACCATACACGAAACACACTGCAGCACACAACGTGGTTATCGCGCGCCGTATTGTGTTTCGTGTAAGGTGTCTGAGACTTGCACTGTGCGTCTTTTTTTCTACTACGAACTAGCTATAGCTGTCTCGCTGCAACCATGCAGTGTCTCTCGTAAAGGTTAAAAGAGCCGTCGTAAGGTCTTGCTAGCTACATTGCACGGGGAAATAGGGTAATGAGATCTAAAGTTAAAGAGCGCCGATGTAGCGGTGACAACCTAAAGCTCGCGCAGGCTTCAACGATAGCAAGCAGTGCTCTCAAATTAGATTGCGTTAGCCCTATTGGCCTCGAGCTCCACCACTGGAAAAGCTGGCGCCACCGTCGCCATGACGTGATTTTAGGGATCACGTGGACACAGCGGCCGCGTCGGCTACTTCGGGAGCGCCGAAGCGAGCTGAAAACGAGACTTTAAATTCCCTCGTACGATGCGGTCCTCATTTAGTGGCGAGATTTTCCCGCTTCAAGTATCTCCTTTACAACGCTCAAAAGCACTACAATCGGTAGTGGCTGCCTTTGAAGGCGCGCAACATGGTAGGCTACTGCTCAGTACCGCAGTGCCGGACGTACGCAACGGAGCCCGGTGTCAGCCTTATTCACACGCAGCCGCAGGACAAGAAGCTGCGCGAAGCCTGGCTCGCGAAACATAAAACCGGCAAACAGTCATCGGCTACAACTCGGGTGTGCAGCAAGCACAGCCGCGAGGAAGATTTCTGCTACGGCGCCCGGTCTGCGATGTTCTGAAAACGCGCACTGAGACGCTCGCACGAGTCCGCTGCCCGACTAATGTCATGACGGTTTGGTCTATGAACTTGTTGATGCTATAGATACTAGCGAGTTCACCGGAGTGGGAAGGGAGCGGTAAGAAGTACATTAAAAAAAAAGCATGACATATGGTCATGTTTGTGTTACGAACTAATGCGCTGGATTACAAAAAAGCAGCAGCGTGAGATCGCACGTTGAGAACACCGATAAACATACAGTGCGACGCAACTCGAGAAATAATATGGAAACGTCCAAGTATTTAGAAGAAAAAGACAAAATTGAATCGTCGCGAAGGCACATCAGTCTCCGTAGGCGTCGAAGTTTCTACAATGAAATTATTTTTGAACAGCTCTGATAGCGCCCACGCAACAATGGCTGCTTGTATACTGTCGAATGCTCATATTCTGCAACCTAAAGCTCATGGCACGGTGCGAAAACGCGCACGCGGCGAAAGCGAAACAGTGCGCGGACAAGCATGCAGACGCGCAGTCGGTCACTGCGAATCTGTGCGATCGCTGCATTGAGACTTTATTCTATTACGCTCCATTTAGTTATACAAACACTATAAAAGCATATTTCACACGTTTGTTCTCAGCGTTTACCTACCTTTCACGCAAGAAGCCGGTTCGGGAGACTCTATCGCGGTGACCACGCGCAGTGGCGTTCACTGTACGTATTCGGTAAAGAGATAGCCTCTGTAAACGATTCTGTGCTTTCAGTTTGCCCAAGATTATTATTTAGACAGTAAAAGCTTCTCTCGTTTCGAAAGTACGTACAGAAATGTCCGGGAGAGCTCGCGCGTGCTGTTTCCAGCGAGCGCTGACAGCAATTTGAGGAGCGCGCCGCGTGATCCCTCATACTACGCCAGCGAGGCGCATCCGATAAATGGCGACTCCGTCACTCCTCGCCGCCAATAGAGGTGAGACTTTAACAACGCTAAGAAAAATACGCGATGTAGACAAAAAGCCGTGTAGGAAACCAAGCCTGAAAAAAAAAAATGCTAGGGAAAGGCATAACTTTCAGGTTATGCCCTCGAAAGTTCGTAAGTCTGCAAAACCACTTGCGAAAGATCTCGCGCCCGCACAGGTCGCATATATATATGACCTGCGTGGAAGTGCGTCTGCTATGCGCATCCGGACGAAAAAAGAGACGCGTAAGTCGGCAAACAAAACCAAACGAAACAAAAATCTGCTGCAGCAACAGCCTAATCAACAAACCGCCAAGGTCAACGGCCTATAAAGGAACTGCAAGTTCTGCCAGGCGGCAACAGAGCAGAGAATGGGCAAGAGCACATCTGGAAAATTGAAAACCGTTTACGCGGCCGCGCGATAAGCGCCAGAAACAACAGCTGCCTCTTTAAAAATGAACACCAATAAAAAGTATCGTCAACGCGCGCGTTATAGCAAAACGGGTAGAAAGAAAGCCAGGAACGTCGCCCGTTAGGGCGACACAGAAAGCACTTTAAGTAGGCTCGTGTCGTTGGACGTACGCAAGGATGCGTAAAGCGAGGAGGGGACATTGCGCGTTATAAGCAGCAGTATATAAGCAGCGCGTGCGACAAGAAAAAGGCAACTTGCAGCCTCCGGTCGACACTGAAGCACAGAGTCGCGCACACAAGCACGGGCAGACGCGCAGCGAAGGAAGCGGGGGGAACGTGTTGCACGACCCTGGGCAAGAAAGTTTTTTTTTTTTTTTTCAGGCTCGACATCGGCCACCACCGCGAGGTCATGCAGGAGCGAGTGAAAAAGAAACGCGTCCTTAACGGCGCCATAACGAGCTCAGCGAGCGGCGGGCGCGCCAAAGAATCGCATAAATTAATCGCCCCGGAAAGCCCGTCCGCCGAGGAGCCTAAAGAAGCGGAACGATATGACTCGGGGGCAAAGGCAGCCGCCTAAAGCGCAGTAGCAGGATGCGCTGCTATATATAACGCCACGAAAGCCTTAGGGTTGTCTATGAGGCTGCTGTAACTTACGTTTTCTTTTTCGCTCTTTTTTTTTTTTTGCCTGTGAAATCACTGGTTAGCTAGAGGCACGGGAGGAGAGTCCCACTTTGCGTCCGTGGAGATATAACGCGTGCATATACCCGGCACCTTCTATACACTGTAGCTCCGACACGATCCTTGCTTTCTTTCTGCGCTCTCTTTGTTTTGTCTTCGAATTAAAGATGCCTGTCTTGTCTCCTTACTTTTTTTTATTTTTTCGATCGTCTTCTCATTTCCAAGCGCACGGGGACAAAACGTTAATGATTAAAGGACGTGCAGTGAGCGATGTGCTTAATTCTCGTTCTCTAACGCTCCTGGTGACCTCCCCGCCCCGGCTTATACCGAGCTTCTCGGTTATACGCCGGTGGCCCGCCCGTGCCACCGAACGCGTTAACCATGGCGACAACCTTTTCGGCAACAAGTTTCTCGTACCACGGTTAATCTCGAGGAACACATGCGAGCACGCTTCCTTCTTTCTTTCTTTTTTTTTTGCGCGCTTTGCGTGTATGCGTTACGTCCTTGGCAAGTCGTCGTTAATGTCGCATCACACACGACACATAATCCTGGGCTGATTCCCCCTGGTTCCACTTCGTTTCTTTTTTTTCCCCCGCTTTTCTTTATTCTTTTCTGTCTTACGGGACAGGCTTGGGTATAAAAATGCTGGCTGCTCCTTTACATCAGAAATCTAGAAGGCGGTTAATTCGCGACGAGGTGCCGTTTTCGTTAGTTCATTTCTTGTCCGTTCTTTCCTTTTTCCGTTCTTTCTTTCTTCTTTTTTTTCCTATCGCGAGCGCGCCCTTCTAAAGCTCCTTTTGACGTCCCAAGATGGCCAATCTCGTTATGCAACTCGTCATTTCTCAATTTCATACTTATGAGGAAGGCCAGTGGTGTAAATAATAAATTGCGGCAGAACATATTTCACAGTGAACGTCGACGTTAATGCCATTAGCGCGGAAGCAGCGTATACTGGCACACCACCGCCGCCACCGAAACGCGCCGTGTGTGAGGTGTGTATGCAGCCGCGGGTTCCTCTCTCGCGTTTACCGCTGAACACGCACGCCACCTAGTGTTGCCGCCGCGAAATCCCAGGCTTGGCGCCAGTTTGAATACAGACAAGCTGTCTCAATATATATGTCGCCAGTTCGATTCCGCCAAACATCGGTTACAATTTGAAGGATTTTTTTTTTTTGGGGGGGGGGGGGGAGGGTCATTGAAGAACGACACATAATCAGTGACCCAAGTGGGCATCAAAGTGTTCATTCAAGAGTGGCACGCACCCAGTGATAACATGTGCCCCGATTTCTAATAAATTGATCCCACTGTCGCTTTCGAGCCTCGTTCCCTCAGCACAGCAGCCCGATCGTGTCACCATTGGACTATAGAGTACCCAGTGAGACAAGTTGGCGGGGAAATGATTTGATATCCAGCCAGAGAGAGAGAGAGACAGGCAGAAAGGTAGAGAGTCCCCTCAAAGTGCGTGAAGTTCCAGACAGTTGCTTAGCCAGCGTTGGCAGACAACTACTGTCGGAGGAAACTATCCTCGGCCCATGGCCTGACACTGCAATTTCAGTGCGTGCAACAAAAGTATTGTTGAAGTTCCCGCAAGACACCAAGCTCGACGAGCGGCTCTAGCGAGGCAACTGTCTCATGTACATAAGCACTCACCATTTCTCTTCTCATCATCATCCATCCCAATACTTTCACTCCCCTTCCCTCTTCCCCAGTGCAGAGTAGCAGACTAGAGCGCACTAGCTCAGGTCGACCTCTCTGTCTTTCCTATCAATAAATTCTATTCTATTCTATATTCCAGAAGAATGCTAATCCCAGTAAAAACTTCGCCGTATCACGTATGGACTTCAATGTATCCCGGACCAAAGTATATGCAACAATAGCAAGAGGTCGCACGCACTGGCGCGCCACGCTTCTCGTCCCGTAGGCTACGCGTGGGCTTCTCGGCAGTGCCACTACAGACGGCGCAGCTTGTCCAGAAAGAAGCGCGACAGAGGAGCCCGGCAGCCAACGCGACGCGCTTCTCAGCGTTCGCCAGGTATCGGCGCGCCGTGCATATCGGAGGCCACGCGCAGGCTTCGCGGCGGCGGCGCTAGGTGGCGCCGAGTGTTCTCAGGGAAGCGCGAAAGAGGAGCCCCGCTGCAGTACACGCCTCGTGCATAATTCGTTTCGACGGTGGCAATACGTTGTGTCCTCATATTAATTCGATGCTAAACGCATTACCGTCGACAGTGATCGAGAGATAGGTTCTGCCAGTATTCTTTTTTTTTCTTGTAACAAAATGAGGGAAATTAATATGCTTTTAGATAAAGTTTTCATTCACGCTGAATCTGCGTGCACATGTCTTTCAGCGAAGTAACACCAAATTTTTGTGTTCTTACTTCTGTCTTTTATATTATGGATTAAGAGTCTTCTTTAATTTCGTTATATCCTTGCGGGATAACGGAGCTCGGACACGCGCGAATTTCGGAGTTTCTTTTCATCTCTCCGTCGACAATAAAGATTATCCTGTGCCAAAGGCATTTTAACGTGCCTATACTAAATAAATAAACTTGGTGTATGCAGGAAAAATCTCTTTTTTGTCGCCACTTCTCTTTAGATGTTAATATTTGAAAGTCTAAATCGAGTGCCAGAAACTTCGCAGAAAGGAACTGTATGCTAATATATTAGTTACAGTCATTTTTATTCCGGTGTTTTAGCGGACACGTATTTCGTTTGGTGTCAACCTCGCAAAAAGGCTGTGAATTTACAAGTGCTAATATTCTTAAACGTCTCCGAATTTTGGTTTCTGCTTCCTGCGCACTCAGATCCGCTATACCGCAAGTGTTTTTGTTGCGAGTTGCTCAGAAGGAGAGGTCAAAGCTTGCCATTACGTGCGTGTGCATCGTGTTTCGTGCATCGTGTTTCTCTCTCTCTCTCCATCCGTATTGGTTCTATTCAATCGGTTATCTTGCCTCTTTCTTTCTTCTTCTGGTGGTTTTCATGCATTTCTCCGAAGGATCTATCTAGCCGGGGATGTTCCCTTGGTTCAGGAATCGAATCCGGACAATGACTAACGTTCCACCAGTGTTGGTGTAGCAGGTACAGCCTGTTTTGAGGCTCGAAGCTTGGCGCCTAAACTCCCAGCGACAGGCGTGGAGATTGGAGACTGAGAGAGCAGTCGCATTCCCGTTCTGTTGACCTGGGGCCCCGTGCTGGGCTGGGTCGTGTGCGGCTTGGGGACACAGACACATAGGGAAAAGTAAGAGGAGATATCAATAGTCTGAAACTTGCTTAATTTTCTTTCTTTTTCGATATTCATCTTGAATTATTTGTCCGTTTTCAAGTTCATCTATTCCCATATGCGTAGTTTTCAGTATACATATACCTTGCACTTGCTCGCCATCTCTGCATTTATTGTGCAAGTGTGCGTACATTTATAACTTCTTATTATTTTATATATTACGATGTTTTGTTCTTTTTAGTGTTTGTATGTGTGCGTGTGTGTGTTTTGTTTTGTGTGCACACTTCCGTGCACGAAGTTTGCGCGTACCGAGTTTCTTGTCGTGTTCACTATACATTGATATTGATTCAAGTGCGCTGGCGAGCGATGGTGTGTATGACATTTTCTGATATCTCTTCGTGTCGTTTCTGTATATTCCTTAGACCATCAAACACTGTGGAAAAGCCGGCGATGGAAGTTAACAACATTTCCGATATCATCAAATAAATCGATCAACCAAGGCTGAGGAGGCGGCAAAACTTAGGCATAGACAATAAGCTTCAGGTTTTACCAAAGTTCCAAATTTCTTGCACGCATAAATCCCGCCAAAGGCCTGCCGCGGTGACTCAGTCACGATTACCCTCTGCGTGCTTAATACAAAGTCGAGGTGGGTCCATGGGAAAGAACCCGTCAAGGGCAGGGTATTTCTTCGCGTCATAACCGTAGTATTGCAGTAAAATACATCAATCCGATAAAACAACCACGCCAGGGAACGTACCCCATCGAGCAATATAGATAGGAACACTTACATTTCTTCCGAAAGCCTGCACTGCCCGCACAAGAGTGTTCAGTAAGAGACGAGAAAATTACTTGCTGCATGTAACAATAACATGTCAGGTTCGAATTCACAAATCACTACTGAACGTATACTTCAAGAATGTGCTCGGTGTTCCCTTTCATATTGCCCGTATAGCAGGTATTCACTGCACAGGCCCGGTATAATGTAAACGACAAAAGCGGGCGAACATTCTGGTGCACGTGAACACGCCAGCGAGCACTCCTTCTTGCTTCATGGCACGTCCGGCGAGCTTACCGGGCTCTATTAATTAAAGGCGGCCTACTGCCTCCGGGTTCTCTTGCCGTCGTTGCGGCGATCATATAGCGCACATTAGTCGCGGCCCATTCGAGAATATACATATATACCGGAACTTTCCGGCGTCTCTGTGCTTGAACACCACGCGACAGGCGCGGAGGAGGAAGGGTACACACGTAATGTGTGGCCGTTGCAAATGAGAAGACTTAATTGCGTCCGTGTCCACGCGGGCGCCCGCTCTGACGTTTAGATTCAAATGTATGCGACTTGTTCCGGACCGCTTGCGTAGCCCGAGTTGAGTCGCGCGTGCAACGCATCCGGCACGGTCACGTGTATCCGAACAGGGCGGAGCAACACGTTCTTCGAATAGGACTGGGGTGGGTGGCTTTATATATAGCTTAATCTTTTGAGCAAATACTAATTTACTTGTTCGAAATGGACTTTATTCTTCCCGTGTGGTACGCGGCACTCATCACGCCATCCTTAAACCCCCTCCGTTGTATGAAGCGCAGGATATTCACTTAACTTAACTGTAACGGTTAATTAACTAATCGTTAAAACTGGCGTATTAATCCTCTTAATCGGGGCGTACTTTAATGCAGTCATTGCTTGCGGTTAACGTTCGCATTGTTTAGTTAAAGATTCGCATTCTTTACAGTGCTGAGAGAGAGAGAGAGAGAGAGAGAGAGAGAGAGAGAGAGAGAGAGAGAGAGAGGGGCAATGATGTTAATCAGTCAAAAGTCCGGTTGGCTACCCTACGCTGGAAGAAGGGAGAAGGGGAAGAGAGAGAAGAGAGATAGGGTACAGAGACGTGCACGTACAGTACTTGTGTCAAAGCCGCTCGTGCAAACCAGACGTTCTCAGAAAGCCCAAAAGTGCCTTCACTGCCTTCTGAGCCGATGATCGGTGGGGACGGTGCTCTATAGTACTGTCTGTTCACCGTCCCCACCGATGTAGAGAACAAGCATCGTATGAAACACGACAAGCGATCGTCTCAATTATCCTGCTCTTGTTTCTTAAGTTTATTCTTGTGCAGTAATCAACATCAATCTGCTCAATTAATGCAACAGAGTCGTGGAGTGGAAGGCGACATATTTCTTATAACATATAAATAACGCAAATAATCATGACTAATTCGTCATTATAGTTACTTAATCAATTATAATGGATTAATTAAGACTACCATGCACTATAGCCTCAAGAAGCGATCGCGCCTTCTGAGTTCCCGCTCTGCTGAGGCAGCGCGGACTTTTTCACTAACCAGATTACTTGCGAAAAGCGAGAGAGAGAGAATAAATCGTTGATTGGCACAACTACGCCGATTCCCAGGGGCGCCCTATTAGCACTCGCCACGTTTAAGCAAAGCGCGTTAAATGTTTAACTAGGTTTAGTCACACGACACCGCTTGCTTCCCGCGGCTGCGTGCGTCGCCGACGGATGAAATATTTACGAACCAGAGTATACTCTCTTCTTCAATTACGACAGCACGCGAGAGTCGCTTCTTCAATTAGTAAAACGCCCAGCCAGATCATAAATTCACGCTCCGTCTTAATTTCGGACCGCGTGCCCGTATATGCGGGCTGACGACGAAAGGACACACACGAAGCGAGGGGCAGCCTCGAACGCGACTCCCTCCAGGCACGGACCATAACAGCCGGAGTTGGCAATATATATAAGTTTTTTTCACGCGAAGCTCCACACACGCACCACGAGCTCGCCCGAGCGATCCCCGTTCTTCATATCCTGACTGCGAGATTAAAAATTTCTTACGAGTCACGCCTGCTCACAACGTTTCGTCGTCCGAGCGGAGGTGCTAATTACGGAAGAAAATCACTCCGTCTCGTTCCCAGCCGTTTCTTGGCAGACGCACCGCGATATTCTCGGACAGGCGTGTCTAGGTTCAGAAGTTCTCCAGAGTTCTACGCGGACCGGTTTGCATATAAAAGTTAAAATAAAAACGGACAATTTATTTGCGCCGCGCTGTGTGACGCAGCTTATTAGCTGCAAAAAAAAAGAAGAGTGTGTGTGGGGGGGAGGGGGGGAGCAGAAAATAATTTTAGAAGTTATTTCGCATTATTCAAAATATTACGCCTCAATTTGAAAGTTCACAATCCTGTATAAATTGAAATATTGATTCGTCTGCGCAAAGTGCCCTTTGGCGTCTCATAACAATATTGTTACGTGTGGAAAGACACAGACGAGAGGTGCTATTTACACGCTATTTACACTGGAGCCAGGAAGCCAGGCTGACACTCGTTCTTGCCAAGGGCACCGACCAACTTCTTCGTCGTTCTCGCGGTGGCTCGTCTCTTGAGCATCGCTCAATCATATCGTAATATTACCCCCCGGCGGCAAAAGCACCGTCACGGTGCTGTTAAATATCCAAGGTGCATGGATAGTTGTAGGGCTTGAGTCGGGCAACGTGGACAATGTCACTGGTTGTCACAGCGGAGGACGTCGTGGGCGTGTCTAGAACGATTTCATAGGTGACATCGGTCAATTTGCGTATCACGTGATATGGGCCTGTGTAACAGGAAAGCAGTTTTTCACAAAGGCCGACTTTACACGATGGTGACCAAAGCAACACGAGGGCGCCGGGCACAAAATGGGCATCACAGTGACGGAGGTCGTAGCGTTGTTTCTGCGTGTCTTGAGAGACTTGTAGACGAGCGCGCGCAAGTTGGCGAGCATGGTCAGCATGGGCGATTGCATCACGGGCATAATCGCTAGTTGAAGCTGTGGCGGACGGAAGCACAGTGTCCAGTGGTAGCGTCGGTTCACGGCCATACAAGAGGTAAAACGGGGGAAAGCCAGCAGTTTGGAGACGGGAAGAGTTATATGCAAAGGTAATGTATGGTAGAGGCAGGTCGCAGTCACGGTGGTCGTCTGAAACGTATTTGGATAGCATGTCTGTAAGGGTGCGGTTCAAACGCTCAGTGAGGCCGTTCGTTTGGGGGTGATAGGAGGTGGTAAATTTATGCTGTATTGAGCAGGCACGCATGATGTCGTCAATGACTTTGGCCAAAAAGGTGCGGCCGCGGTCGGTAAGCAATTGGCGCGGAGCACCATGCATCAATATGATATCATGTAGCAGGAAGTCCGCAACATCAGTTGCACAACTGATCGGAAGAGCGCGGGTTACGGCGTCGCGGGTTGCGTAGTCCACTGCGACTGCAACCCACCTGTTTCCTGATGTAGATTCCACGAAATGGGCCTAGAAGGTCCAAGCCGACACGATGGGAGGGCTCGGCAGGGATGTCGAGCGGCTGCCGGTAACCAGCGGGGAGCTGGGAAGGCTTCTTGCGTCGTTGGCAAAGTTCACAAGCGGCGACGTAACGTCGTACGGAACGGGCAAGGCCCGGCCAGAAAAACCGGCGAGGTAAACGTACAAGGCGGATGGGGATGAGAAAATATCCGATATTCAATTCGATATTCGGAGGTCGTTATTCTTGTATAGTCGTATTCGATTAGACTAGAAAATAAACCCATTCCAACATCCCGAATTAATGCTTTTCCTTCTAGTTCTCAACTCGGAATCGTTATTACATTGGCTCACGGCCCACAAAGCTCGGACATTTAATAAAATTTTCGTGTAAACGTTGTGACTAAGCGTTTCCACTTACTTCGCGTCGGCAGCCTTGCCTTTTTGGTCGCACTGATTGTACGACTGCAGAACAGGGGCTGTTAACTGGTTCCTTGCAAATGCGAAACGTCCGTGTACAAAGAATGCAAAAAACGCCCGTGTGCCGTCTATTGGGTGCACGTTAAAGAACCCCAGGTGGTCTATAAATTAATCCAGAGTCCCCACTATGACGTGCCCCACAATTATATGATGGTTTTCACCCGTAAAATCCCATAATTTGATTCATTTATATTTTTTTACGTACGAATGACGGCTAGGTGAACAAAAGAAAGGCAGTTATTGTTAGCAAGGTCTCCAATTGCTTAATCACCACATTCTGTTGAACAGTGCTTTCTCGAAAATTCACGCTGCACGCACATCTTTGATTGTTGAATCAGTTTGCCAATTTATTCTGGCATCAGGCACACGAAGGCTGTCAATTTGCTCGAATAAGCTATCATTGCTTGAAGCACCGCATGATTGAGAATCGTGCGTTCAAAACAGGTGCCCAGACGCAACCCACTCCAAACACCTATACGGCAGCGCTTTGTCAGAAATTATGAACAAACTTTTTCATGGCTGTAAATGGACGTTGCTAGGCAAGAAACACAGGCACCTTAAGTCAACGCGCAACCACGCTTTCTTTTTATTTATTTTTTTTTGTCCCCGCTCTTCTTTCAGTCTTTACTCCCCCTTTGCCTTCCCCTTGTGTTGGGTAACAAATCGGAGGTTAACCTCTCTATCTTTCCCTCATTTGCATTTCTCTCTCTCGCTCTCGCTCTCACTCTCGCTCTCGCCATAACGCGATTCAGGGCAATATAAAGCTAAGGGAAGTAGACAGCGCTAAAATTCTGCACGATGAATATTTCCTTGGTTAAGACACTTCGAAACAGAATACGCTAATGGATTCGCGAAGATACGCGAATGTTTAACATCGACGTTGTTAGTTAACCCTTGCTATTTAACTACCGATATCGTCGCGCCACACGCTGTTTACGAAGTTAAATCTCGTATTGAACGAAAGACGACAGGAAGGTGTCAAATGCGGCCGAGACTTTGTTAACACAATGGGCGATGCTTCTTCGCCATTTCGGTGACCTATACCGACGTTACCGGTAGCTGACAGCGTTTAAGCAGCCAACAGCCGCGACAACTTCAACACCCGCACGAAGAAGCAAGTAACAAAGCCGAGGAGAGTTGGAATGAAGGAATTCAATTGAAATAACTTAAGATGCACCAGAGGAAAACTACAACCGTCGGGCGGTGCACAGCATGTTTTAACAGCTGCACTTCCTGCACGATGAGTTGAGCCTTAATTTGATTTTCTTTTATATTGATGCCTTGCGGCGTATCCTCGAACAAACGAATTTGCGAGATCGTGAACATTTCGCATTGACTGCTTCAAGTAAAGAAATCCCTATTTTTTCACATTGCGGAAAACGCTAACGGCGCCTCTCAGAACTTGCTAGCGGACGCCGCCACCTCCAGTGCACAAAAAAAGTTTACGGAACAAACAAGATTGGGTGGCGCGAGATCATCTCTGAAAATGTGTGTGCCATAGCTTTTTGTCGTTGCTATCCGTTCATCTTGCACATTGCGTGCATGCTGAATGTAATCTGTATGTGGGCATCGGTTTGCATAAGGGGGCACGAAGTGCGTGTTTTGCATATCGTTCTCTTTTCATCTTCTTTGTTTTTTTAGCCAGTATTTATTTTTTCATGCGCTCTCACTCAAACATCGTTAATGTCATTGGAGAAGGGGGCTTATGTAAAAGCCAGTCTCTCTGCAGTCATAATGATGGTCCCTTTATTTCGAATTTTTTAATCCGAGTAACATCGCACCGTTACCAAGTTAACTATTCAAAAAGCCGCGTTGTCTCACGTGGGCGTTAGTAAATAGAAAAGCAAGATTCCCACCTATCATTCGAAATAGCTTTATATCCACATTGTGCACTTTACGGTGTTAAGTCGACTCTCTGGACAAGGTGACATAACCATCGCTTTGTCGTCATTCTTTAGCGTCACGTCTGGCATAAGGACTTGATCCTTAGGTTTTTTTTAGCGTACTGCCGCCGAAACAGAAACAGACAAAGATAATAACTTTGCTCAATATTTTACGAGGATTACCTTAATACGTCAATCAATTCTGGACAAGTGCACCAGCAAGGGTACGCTCTCTCTTCTATTATCAGAAGCATGTTAAGATGGCATTATTGGGCGCTGACAAGTTGACAACTGCTACTTTTCGCTTAGTCACACAAAGTCCCGCCGCTGTACGGATTCGTTACCCGACAAACTGTTAGTATACCGACCGCTCAATGCACGTTTCAACTACCCGAAAGATAAAACTCAATCTGGGGACCTCCACCATACGATGTCTCTCATAGCCCCTGCACGCTAGGCCAAATCAACTGACCAATCGATCAGTCAGTCAATCTTTCAATCGGTCAATCACTCAGTCACCTAATAAAGATGAGGTACGAGATCTTTCCAATCACTGTAAAAAAAAAACCACTGAACCAAAGTAAGTTCGAAATGGGGATTGGCCTCACTTCGATTGCGGCCCTTTCGCGTGAACATATCAGATGGATAAATCTTTGGGTTGGGGAAGTATGAAATTCTCCCCAAGCGTCCAGGTTACGTATACAGGTCAACACAACATGTTGAGGGTGCGTTCTACCTTAATTTTGTCTCGCGCATACCCGGCGGCATCTCTGAACTGTCGAACATTTTCGCGATGGATATTACACTATACGATGGAATCTCTCCCTCCCTCTCTACATTCTTCTGTTTCTGCCTCCCCCCTCCTCCGTCCAAGAGGGAAGTTTAGCGAACTCGATTATTTAATCCTCGTTAACCCGTTCCTGCCTTTATACTTTTTTTCTTCTCTCTTTTTAACTGTCGGATTGGAGAAGGCTGCTTACTGAAAATATCTACAGAGCGCCCTTCTGATATGCTAACCTTCTAAGAGCAGCCGAGTAGCAGATTAAAGCACATCTCATAGCAGGATTCGAACCCAGTACTTCCCTCATAAGGGAGAGCTGCATCTGCCTCTTAAAACAACAGCTTAGCTTTTTGTGCCACGCTGGTTAATTAGTCAAGTCTGAAATGAGTTGGTATCAATCAATTGATCACTTAATCGAATAATTAAGTCCTTAGTTCCCCTGCCATATTGAGAATCGGCAACGGGCATTTCGAGGTTTCTTCCTTTGTGATACGCGAGCGCGAAATTCCCGTGTAAGTCAATGAACGAAATTGACGCGTTCTGAAGCTCGGCGCTCGTGAATTTGCTGAATGTCTTTAGTGCAATATGCGCAAGAAAGTCTAAGCGTAATCCACGAATATTATGCATCACGGATGTACGGGAGCTTGGTGATTGGGAAACCGGCACAAGCCACTAGAAAGGGAGGTACTTTAGCAACTTCAATGGACCATGCGTACTAAATGTTCGAGTGCAGAAGAGGATCATCAAAGAAAAAAGGCGATGCGCAAAATTTTTTTTCGTAATGATGCAGGTACAGAACAGTGCGTGCCTTGAAAAAATACTCAATCTAGCGAACCAACTGCGAAATAGAGGTGCATTGCAGTGTTTATCAAAGGATTGATCGTCAGTAAATCATAATAAAATAAATAAATATCTATAAAAAAAAGAGCACGATCAGCAAGCTACACGAGAATGCAGTTTTGCGCTCGCATTCACTTCCTGCCTTTCAGAGCAAAACCCCGAAAGCTCCAGGTTATTATAGCGACAGAAAAAGAGAAAAACAAAGGTGGAGAGGAAGGGCACGTCTTCTTTCTTGTTTCTTTTTTTTTTTTTTTTCGAGTGCAATCGCAGAAAATCCCTCCAAAATGTGAGGGTTTATTAACCCCCGAGCGTCGCTTCCCGAACAACAGACACGCGAGCTTCGTTTTATTGTCTCCTCTTTCTCGCTCCGAAAGGGCCGCTTTCGCTCGCGACAGCGGCCCCCCGGTGACGGAAACAAACGCAACAAGCGCTGCAGGCCAGCGCGAATGCGGCGCCAGCGCAACGACGATGCTAACAAAAGACCTCTCGCCGCACGAACGACTGCTGGAGAGAGTACTACGCACATGGGGAAGGAAAGAGCGCACATCGCGCACGCGACCGAAATCCAAAACCGAAACCTCGCGCGTCAAAGAGCACGCGAGCGCCACCCAAGCGAAACCGAAACTCGCACAGCGATTGGCTAGTCAAGGGCGAGATGCGACTCCCGATTGGTCCGTCGTCGTTTTGAGCGTGTGCGCGCGTGTTGTGCGCTTGCCCTCCCCTCGTTTCTCCCTCGCAAGGCAGGAAGAAGCAGGTGGCGGCGTTTGTTGGGGGATGGCGAGCGGCGGTTCGTTCGCCCGGCTTCTTCACTCCAGCGTCGGTCGGTTCCCGCGTTCGGAGCGTTGGCGCTGTGGTGGTTGGCGGTCGGCGCGCGCGGCGGCGCGCCTTTACGGATGTGAAACCAGCGGTGCACCGCTGTTGCTCCATGTGAACGGATACACGCGCTTCTGGTGCTCCGTTGTGTGACCGTGAACCGCGTGACAGTGAGTCTTACGCCTGCTCGGCCGCAGATGACCGCGGTGGTACCGAGTGGCGGCTGTTAACGGCAACTGAAGTCGAACAGACGACGAGGGGTGTTCACGCTAGCAGACGACGGAAACAACCTGGATCGCTCGCAGCAGTTGGGCGCCGGCATCGGCGCGCGCGGTGTGATGATGGCTCGCGTGGGATCGTGCGATGCTCCTCCGCCGTTGCCGTCAGGTCGTGCGTCGTCGTACGCTGCAACGTCGTCGACGCTTCCATCGCCGGCGATTTGGACCGTGCACGGCAGCACGCTGTCGCCTTCGTATGCCGTGTCCACGGGAGGCGGCGGCTACGACGGACCGGCGGTGCCAGCTTCGATGATCGCCCTATCGGATACCCGGAGCATGACAACGTCCAGAGTGCCCCAGTCGCCGGCCCAGCATGCCTACTACGAGATAACGGTGAGCGCAGAAAGACCTCACGAGACTGGCGCGCGCGTAGTTTTGTGTTTGTGTACGGCGCGAACTCGTCGAGCTGAGTTATACGTTCTAGGACGCGCAACTTACGGGTGTGTTTTCCGGCCGACATACGTAGCGTCTTTTACCTCTTGAAATTGTGATGTAAGTCGTTCACAGATAAAACAGCAAAAGGTTCTCATTTAATTTTTTTTAATTTTTTGCACGCCTGCGTGTACCGTTCGCTAAAAATGTTAGTACCGTCAAAGAACGGCTCATTCCAGCGTGAAACGTCCTGTTGTCAGTGTAGTATTAAAAAGGAGGGAGGGAGGGATGCCGGCGTTGTACCCCAGAAGGAATATCTGAGGAAAATGGTCTGCTGATCTGTTAGCCCGAAAAAGAAGAAAATAGACTCATTGTTTTAATTATATTTAATAAATGATATGGGCTGTCGAGTTTTGTGCGTCAATAAATGCCTACTGACTGAGTGCCATTGGAGTCGCGTCTGCACTGACGAACACCTGAAAGACCAAACGGTAAAGTTGAGATCCGAACAGCTCAACCGGTTCCAGGTAGAGCTCTTGAAATTTATCGAGTCGTTGATTCAAAGCTCGGTCATACGACACACCGCGCCCCCGGCTCCCGTAGACACGCAACACGATGGCGTCTGCGATGAAAGTCTTTCGACAGTTTTTCTCCACATTTGCCGTTCGTGTTTGAATACCACCCGCTTGGCGTTTTCGTTCTCATATATATGACCTGTGCTCTTGCTGTCATCCCGTTCTCCTCGCACTCGTGGTGCAGCGGCGGCCGCAACTATGCGAAGCTCGCGCCGACCACAGCGCGGGTGAGCGGGAGTTGGTACTGTAAACAACGAACAAGCGGCCTCGTTCCGAATCGGGCCATCAGGCAGGGTTGTGACGAAACTTTTCTCGCGCCCTTGGGTTGTACCGCCTACAGTCGACAGATGTTACGCGGTGATGTTGTATATACACTGTATGCATGCCGGAATTCCAAACGCCTGTTGAATTAGGCTTCTTTCCTCGTTTGTTCCGTGCGCGACGAAGTGAATAACCGTCGCTGCTTGTGTGCAGAGAACGGGGAATGAATCAAAAACTTATTTGTTCCTTATCGCTTCATTTTTTTTTTCACAAAGAAGAAAGAATACACACGGCAACATTCGAATGAACACCATAACATGATAAAAATTGCATTTTTTTTCTTTTGCGCGTGCACCGTTATGTAAATATCCAACAAAAGCTGAGTGCACCCCCCCCCCTTTTTTTTCTATCTTTCACCCCTGCTTTGTTTTAGGCGGATGCTCAAAAACGTTCGTAGAGCGAGCGATTTGACGAACCAGCGCGTGACTCCATTAAATGGATGGGGGAAAGAATGAGTCAACCAGTCAAATGACGCATTTGTCATTTGCCATTATAAACCGTAATAACAGTTAAATGCTTATGAACATTTTTAAAAACGGCATTAGTCTTTGAAGCGGCACGATCAGTATTTTCATACGTCTTCCTTATTTTTCTCATGAAAATCATGTGCAATTAATTCTCAGTATATATCAATTTTATTAGAACCGTGCGCAAAATGTGCGGGAATACATCAAATTGATGAGCCTTTCACAGAAACGTGTTACTCAATATATCTCTGAAGGGCGCGTTGCCCCTGCAGAACGGCTTGTGCCATAGGAAATGAGTCAATAACGGATTTGGGCTTGATGTTCTCCTTAGCTGTAAATTAGATGATATCTTCGTTTGAAATGCGCATGAGAAGAGATAAATGTTCAAATAAACATTCGTTTATGATATGATATCAAGGGAGGGGAAAGGGGCTTATATATGTTTAACTGCACATCGCAGGTCTTCTTTTGGAGTTACAGGACAAACAACGGTTTGCAACGTTACTATCTTATAGTGTTGTTGTCAGTACATTATACATGTGTGTGGGGGAGCTAAATATTTCAATTAATATTACGGCTAATACATCTCCTACCCTACTGTACCTGCTGCAGTAATATGGCGTACTTCAGAAACGGCAAACGTACAGATAAGGAATACATGCTTTACATTGAGTTTTATTGCTGAGCTACGACATTGGTGGTATTCTTTTTGAAAAGATCTGGAATGACTTACGGCCGCCAAATTCCCTAATATGTCGGAACATTCGGCGCAATTTAACGGCATGCCACTTAGTGTGCGGCGGTGTGCAGAAGATTCGCGAAAATCGCACCAGTTGTGTCCCTTAAGAAAAAAAAGAGAGGGCAGTTCACAATAGTACAGCATGACCACCAGTATTACATCGTCGGATAAGTGGTGCAGTGAAATTTTGTTGATTTATTTATATATTTATTTATTTGATGACATTGGGAATGTTGGCAACTTTCGCCGCCTGCATTTCCACAGCATCTTGGTCAGAATTCGCAAAGCTACTCGTACCTAGGTAATTCTTGCTATCGGCTAATAATATGTCCGGCGTGAGGACTGACTTGAAAATGCTCTTAAGAACAATTCTAACGTACGAGCTTTTTGTCAATAAAGACGCACTAGAAAAAAAGCGGCAGGGTGCTTATAAACAGCGACACATATAAAAGGTATACGAAAGAAAAAGCGATGGCTATCAAGTAAGTTAAATATAGTAATTAGTAGAAGTTGCAGCAGCAGTAGTAGATTATGTTTAGGATAATGGGTGACAAATTCAGAGTAATTATGTAAGGCAAACCATATTCGACACATACTCATAAGAAAAAACAAACAAACGGGCATTTATGTTGATACTTTTGACAGTGAGTGACGTCACTTCGAAGAGGTTGTGCTCCCACCAAGTAAACTTAGGGGGCAACTAAGTGAAATTTCAACAGTTGAATCCAAGGAAATAAAAAGAGGAAAATCTTTCTTTTCGCCTATTTCTCTATATTTCGCCAAAGCACGTTTCAGTTAGGACCGCATGAAGCATCACTGCAGCAAACCCTCCTCGATTCATTTTGCCACGGGCCTTTATTTGCGCCTATATATCTACTATATAGTTTCATACATGTGTCTGCTACAGTGTGTTAAGAAATAAAAAAAAACGCATAGTGAGAACTCGTACTCATGCTCATTACGAAAGCATTAAAACACACAACTAATTAAGTCAAAGCTAGCCCCTCGCCAAAGAGCTCTTTACCAAGTATATAGCTATACTCAAAGAGTCACTCGAAGCGCGGATCCGAGTATAGGCTTCGGGAAAAGCACGCAGGAACCTTTTTTTCAAAGTCAGCGTGTTGAGAAAGCGAAACCGCGTAATCCTCTATAGGCGTCTCGCGGAGCGTGTGTAGTGTCCAAGCAAAAGTATCAAATAACGAGTTCACCGGACGTCGAAAGTATGCTGGAGCGCACGTGCCTGCACGGGAATCCTTTTCTAATAATTTTCCAACGCGTGCAATCGTTTAGCTAGCGTTCTCACTGTTGTTCCCATGTGCCGAGCATACTGACTTTAGGAGGGTTTGCTGCTGGCAGTTTGCTATTTGCGACATGATATTAAGCCCAAAGTCAGAGAAAACAAAAGCGTGTGTGTAAGGGGGGCAGGGAGGAGGGCGGGGGGGGGGGGGGCTAGAAGAGAGGCAAAGCACAGTGTTTTCTTTGCGCAGTGTTGAGCTGCTGCGGACGCGCTTGCCTAAGCTCTTGTCGGTTTCACTTTTCTGTTTCTTCCCGTACGCCCAGTACGGGGGAATCCAGTCCCATCCCGGGTGAATACCTCCACCTTCCTTTCTTTCTGTCTCGCTTTCGTTGTGCAATGCTTATGGAATGCTTGTTCGTTACCGCAAGGATTTCCTCCTTTCGTTAGAGAATCTGTTTCCTTTCTCCATGATCTCTCTCTCTCTCTCTCTCTCTCTCTCTCTCTCTCTCTCTCTCTTTCTCTCTCTCTCATTGTCTCGCGCCGCCGCCAAAGCCCCGAGGCTCAGCTCTGCATCATCCCCCCGGCGTTTTCGTCACCTCCGTCCGGCGGCTACTAGCAAGCATTTCCGAACAGCGGACACTCGATCGGGGGGCGCGCATGCAGGAGGCGTTGGCCACCGGTTCTCGTCACCGGCACCTCGGCATTAATCCTCCCTGATGGCTCGACGTGGCCGAAGTGAAAGGCGTACATACGTGCACTAGCAGCGCCCGCTGCTGCCGCTGCTTGCTATCACCGCACTATACCGCACCCGCCCGTGAGTCACGTCTCGAGTGACTCACCGCAGCATTTGTTTTTCACGAAAGAATCGACAAGGGGTGTTGAGGCGCGAGCAACCGCATACACGATATACCTTGCGCGTCTTCGCCGCTTGTCATCAGCCATATACCGCCGCCGCGTGTCACCCGACGAGCAAAAAAGAAAGCGCGAAGGCGGGGGCAGAAAATGCGTGGAAGTAGGCGCGGCTTGGTCCGAGAGAGGGGCGGCCAAATTGAGATGCTCTCGCGCGAGAGCGACGTCGGATGCCGCAGCCTCCCGGGAGCTGGCGCGCGGATTGGCGCCGTGAGAAACCTAAGCCGCCAAAGCCGACTGCCGCAGAGTTCCGTTGTTGCTGTTGTTTCCAGAAGTGTCCGTGTCTGTTCACGTGTGAGTGTGAGGAATAGAGGCGAGGGAAGAGGGGGAGGAGGAAAAGCGGACGAGCGCATCGGATTCGGCGTCGTCATGGTCTCCTGCGGTGGTGACAGGTGTCTCTTGCAGAGGAGATGCATTTGCCGTGCGATTCGTTCTTCCCAGCGTTATGCGAGTGTAGACAATGATTCGAGAGATGATGAAAGGTTGAGCTTTGGTCAGTTTTGAACACGCTGTCCAGAGCTGCGCAGAAGTCGAAGAAAGTAGAAGCTTGCATTCACTGCCGTGTATTAAATGGTTTCTGCGACACCTCTGCTAGCTCTCAGCCTTTGTTTCGAGTACACGCGACCTGTGATTGCCTTCTCGGAAGGCTCCGTCGGTATGCGCATTACGCCGTCGTTGAATGAAGACTACCAATCACGGGATTGGTTCAGATGGTCAGTTCAGCGTTTCCAGAAACGTACAGAAAATATGGAAATGACAACTTGTCTGGTAAGGAGATTAATAGGTGAAAACGATTATTGAATAGTTGGTAAGAGAACAAAGTATGCTGTTCTGAATTTATAAAAGAGAGCGATACCTTCCTTTCTTCCTTTCTTTCTTTCTTTCTTTGACCCACAGATGACCTTACGGATGACCTGAATGCCTTCGTTTGACGTCTTGCATATGCAAGCTGACAAGCTATATAGTGAACGAAAATTAGAGAAAGACGCCGCATATTTTTGCATGGCTGGCCAACAAACCCGGGCGTCGATCGCATGTGCTGCGCCAGACCAGATATAACGCCTGTGATGGCTGAATAAGGTGCATACAGAAAGAGCTTTATTCGTTGTCTAGATAGATATGCACATACTTCGACCGAAACGATTTCTCAGTTCAAGATGCCGGTGTGTATAGAACACAGCGACGACATGCGTAACCAAACGAAATATATATAGGGCTGACTGACTAGCTGCTACCCCGTTTTCTCGTTATCCCCTTTCTCTCCTTGAGTCGCGAATACAAGATTGATTGATTGATTGATTGATTGATTGATTGATTGATTGATTGATTGATTGATTGATTGATTGATTGATTGATTGATTGATTGAATATATGCTACGTGCAAGGAAAGCACTCTTCTAGTTAATTAGTCCGCACTTACACAAGCGCCAGTTATAGTTGAGCTTTCCAAGAATATGCTGTGTTAGCTTATACCGCACGTGTCAAGCGCCACTCGAAAAAAATTGGAGGACGCTTAAACTTCGCCTTCAAGAGTGGAACGCGATAGCGTTCCCGTCGACCCGCCAATGGGTGTAAGACAATGGGCTACAGGGCAGCCATCACTTACGAGGCGCCCCGCATCAGACGCGGTGAGCGTCGAGCCATATGGTCGAGCAACGCGGCGTTCGGCGCAGCAACGAAACGTGCGCCTGAGCAAGCGGAGCGAACCAAAGAACTCGGTATCCCGGAGGGGGAAATGATGCACGCCAGCCAAACGCCGTGATCGGCACGGGCAGAGAGATAGAGAGATAGTGATCTAAAGAAAGGAAGGACGCTTGATTCTACAGAGGGAGCCAGGCGAAGCGTTGTCAGGGGAGAGAGTCCGAGCCGCGACAGCTCCAGTGCGCGCGTGGCGCGCCATCTGTTGGGGCAGCGCCGTACATGGAGAGGAGGGGGTCTTCTGTGTTTGCCGCAAGATGGCTCTCCGTGTGCGGAAAGCGCAGAAGAAATGCAGCGAAACGCACTTCGCTACTCGTGTAATTGCGACTTCTGTAAGTTACATGTTCATAATTACCGATATACACCACAGTATAACTTTCCACGGCTCGTTTCGAAGGCAACACCGCATTCACTAGAGGCGCGTTTGTACCTTTTGGAAGCATCGAAATCGTGGCTGAGTGGTAGCGTCTCCGCCTCACACTCCGGAGACCCTGGTTCGATTCCCACCCAGCCCATCTTTGAAGTTGCTTTTTATTTATGGAGTGCCTGCCGTGATTTATCGCTCACGGTCAACGCCGCAAAACGCTGACGCCGACACCGACACCCGACGCCGACACCGACACCGACGCCGACGACACCGGCTTTTCTGCGACACGAGCTCCTTAACGCTATCGCGTTAATAACAAGTTCCTCCTCTTGCAGCCCGCTGATGCGTGCTAAAAAAGGAAGCACCACGCGTTTGATATGCTATATATATATCGCTTGCTTTCGCTCAAAATCGAGGTTTTGTCTCTTGCAGCTGTGCTCGTCCAACAGGACACAGATGGCAAAGGCAACACTGTTGTAGAGCTGGCGTACCACCGAAAACCAAGGACAAATGAAATCAAGCGCCGTTGAAAACCCGAGGCAAAGAAAGTATAAAAAGAAACGTACTCGAGAAAAAAAACGAAGCACAAGATAATGGGTGGAAGGGGGTTTAGGGGGAGGGGCTAGCCGTACGGTGACAACACCCCTCGCGCCAGTCGGAGGCTGAAACCGTAAACGAAATTAGGGCGAACACGTCGGCGGGCACCCCGGCGAAATGAAAACGTGCATGCACGTATACTTTCGTCAAGCGCGATCGCATTACCAGGGCGGCGGTGGCGGTCGCCGCAATAATTTTCAATCAAATCCCCGTCTACCTCCTCCTTCCCTATAGCGTTCCCTCCTTTTCCCATGCTGACTCTCTCCCTTTCTCTCCCTGCCAGAGATATGGCATTAGCTAGCTGGCTGCAATTCCGTTTTAACCGCGTCATCCTCTCCCCCGCCGCCCCTTTACGACCCTTCCCCTCAATGTCATGCCAGAAGCCGCATCTCTAACTCTCGCTCCCTTAATGGGGAAGAAAAGGTTACGACATTTAGCGCGCTCCCGTCCAATCTGTCCTTTTTTCCTTTCGCCCCGAGAAGTCGCGAAGGGAAGATGGGAGTGCGGGAAAGTGGTAGGAGGGAAAAAAAGGAGTCCTCCGTCAAGCGCACCCCCCCCCCACCTCTTGCCACCATCAGGTCGATCCGCCCCAGCACTCTTCGCCCATGCAGCGCACTCCCTTTCCTTTTGTCTCTCGCGTCTCTCTCCTCCGTCACCGCGCGCTCCAACTTCGGTGCAGTGCGATGGACGCTGGTGCTCGAGAAATGGGTGGGTCCTGCGCCAGGCCTATGTTGGTTCTGCGCTGACTGCAGCCGATAGAGGGCAGCGGGACACGACGAAGTCGAAGCACTGCACCGTAACATTTACAAATACGTTATATTGCTGCGTCTTTCCGACAGCGCCAAGCCGTTAACTATCCTCGTGCCTTTCCGTTTGTATTTAACAATCGACTACTGGGCAATCCTACGGAGTATACGAACGCTCCTTTTCTAGAAAGAACAGCAATTACCGCTGTTGAATGGTGCGCGTTACTCAACGCCGCTGTTTGCCGCTAGAGCCAGTCGTGGCCTTCACGCAAGTTGCTTAAACAGGCAAGTCTAGTTGCATAACTGTGCATGTGGATTTCTGCTCGTCTTGCTTTGGAAGCCGAAATGGGAACTGTGGGCATGTGCGCCTGCGCAGAGACAGAAGCGAATTCAAAGCGTGCGTACTTAGACATTCTGGATGTTCTGGAGGGTCTTTCCCTAGCATCCTCCTGCTTGCGCACAGTGCTCACGCTCTGCCTCTTTTCCTCTTCATATGCCCACTTTCCCTCACCCCCTCCCTCCCTTTATGTAGGGTAGCAAACCAGACACTCGTCTGGTTGACCTCCCTGCTTTTACTGTTCTCCCCTTCTCTGAAAAGTCCTTTCTCTGAAGATATTCCTCGCGATACCGAACGCAGTCTCTGCTGCTAAGTGCAGGCGTTTATACGCATGACTCTAGAGTATCGTTTCGCTGTACCTCAGTAGCGTTTGCTTCGATCGTCATGCGAGTGATTGGAATCAAGTGACAAAAAAATTGTACTTTTGCTGGATTGATTTAATCGAGTTGTTTGGGCCAAATAGAGTGAAGTGTTTGTATACTGACATGCAGGTAAAAGAAAGAAAATAATTCGTCAGTACACCCTGATCGATAAGGAGTGCTGATAAGGATAAGTGCCTGGGCATGTGATGAAGCTCAAAGGTTAGCACTTCCAGACCAGAAGCGACGTATTAGAACCGTTAAACTGAGGAGGAAACGATCATGTCGCCGACAATGTTTATACCGACGCGTTACAGGTACTGCGTATTTAACCCACTCACAACTGCGATCCCCATTACTATCCCGTTTTCTTGGTCTTTCTTTTCTTTTTGCTCAAACACACTTTGACCCCTGCCACATCCCCCCCCCCCTAAAGAAAGAAGGGTGCAACGTTGGTTGCCCCATAGCTCAAGCGCCTTCGATTTTCCGGTACACCGGCAGCTACGCCCCCGCCCCGTGAGATTTCGAAAAGCGCTGCACCCAATTCACGACAGAGAGCATGGCGAGGAGAGGGCGGTGGCTGGCCCGGGCCATCACTCATCGGACGCCGGCGGTGGTGGCGGCGTCCAAGCGGCTCCACATCCAGAGCCCCCAGCCGACGCCGGGCGCGCTGCTCAAACTCGTCCAAAGTGCTGCGCGGGCGCTTTTGCTCTCCCCTCGGCCTTCCGTCCCGACGCAGGCGGCTTCGCGGCTCGAGAGAGAAGAACGCTGGTGTTCATAATCGGCCATTTGAGGAACACAATACGGCGACGGCTCGGCTTGGCATGGCTCGCCAGCTCGAACGCCTGCCAGGGCAGCGGTTTTCCGGACGCTCGAAGATGGTGGAAGGAAGGAAGGAGGTGCATAGAGGAAGGAAGATACGGTTGGAATCGGGGGAAGAGATGAGATTGGAAGGGGGGGAGGGGGGGGGCGAGGGTCTGGCTCCTTGTTCCCGCTCTTTCTCTCAATGTGTGAAGAGGCACGTGCAAACAAAGCTGCACCCTCTTTTGTCGTCAGCTTGGGGCCGTGTTTCTTTTATTCTTTCTTGGTTCCATCTCACGACAACTGCCTGCCGCGCACGTCTGCCACGTTATACATACATATATATATATATATATATATATATATATATATATATATATATATATATTCGTGCCTTCGTTTCGGTCCAGTTTAGAGGAGCGAGGCCGTTACAGAATTGTTGCGAGAGAAAGACAGCGCGGCTTTAGAGGACAGGCAAAGCGACGAGAGAGGGCGCGCGTGGGCCGGCTCTGTCTTCAGTGCGCGTCTGGCCTGTGAACAGCACTTCGTGTTTGAGCGAGCGCTTCAATGCTGTATGTGGTGTAACGGTGCGCCGTCGACAGCTGATGGCCGCTGGCGGCACAGGGCTTTCTTCGCATCGCCGAGCGAAGGACGTCCGTCTCCTTTTGAGGAGCGACGCCACTCCCTAACGCTTGGCAAACTTAGACGAAACCGCTTTCGGAGCGGGTCACCGGGACGCTATAAGTGAGCCAATTTGTCGAAATAAGATGAGCCGTGCTGCCGACGGCGGCTAAGAAAGCTTTTGTCCAGCAAAAACTTATGGTGATTACACACGCCTGCGACTCCTTTCGGAGGGCAGCTGCGCCTTATGGGCACCCTGACGATAAATTTGTGCGAGACGACGAGCGATTTATTAAATAAATTGGCTTCTTCCTTCGCGCCGCGATGTTTAGCTGCGCAGTGTGTGAGCATGGTCGCTTTGTTTACTTGATGGCTTGAGTGTCGCTAACGATCTGTGTCATTGACTCGGAGCTATAGGTAGGAATATACCTACCTAGCTCTGAGTCAATGAGATAGAACGTGTTTTAGAAAAATGGGTTGCAACTAGAGCTGTGATACAGAACGCGTTTTAGGGGAATGGGTTTTAACTGGAGCAGTTCTAAGGCAGTACACCTCCGGCTACTGCATTTCACGTACGTGCAAGAAAGAAAGAAAAAAAAAGATTTGGTTTCAAATAGAAATAAAATTTATTAGAATAACGAATAAATATAGCAATTTAGGAGCTGTGATAGTGGCCCATGTGCACTTGGTAAGTGCGTTGAGCGTTTCGTCGGCTTATACTGTGGTATACATATTTTACCGTCCCATACCCATGTTTAACCGCCAGGCATGTTGGGTTGGCTGAGCGCTTTTAGAGACTTGGTGGCAGTGCCGCCGCAGGTATTCCATGCCGTGTACCTGGTACCTACATATACATCCAACATGCGAATCTTGTTTGCTTACCTTGTGACACGACTTGCCCGTCGGCTCATAGGTTTTCTATGAGAGAGAAGAGGGACATGTGTGCGGCCGCGACGATGCGAGCATGCAGTAAGTGAGTGGGCGGGCCATCTTTCGAGCGCATCCAATCTTTGACGCATCGCCAACCTTATACATACCACACTCCATTCATCCCATCTCATTTTGCGCGCGCACGCTATAGATGATGTACATTTGTCGATTAATAAAAACCAAGCGTTAACGAAATCTGTGGGAAAGACCCGCTGCAGAAGGCTCTATAGTACTCAAACTGGTTTCCAGGATCAAACACGCTTGCCGCGACGGAAGTCATCGCATTTTCAGATTGCGCTAAATTACTCGCATATACACACCACGCCGATGGGAGCGTTCCCACGGGCTTGCACAACGCACTGAAGAAGAAGAAGAAGAAGAAGAAGCGTATCAGCTTACGTGCGTTCAACTTCCACCATCAGCTATATATTTACGGTCAGTAGGAAGGCAAGAAAAGGGGGGATGCAACCGAAGGCCGGAACAGATCGGATCTATTCTCTTGCCGCGTGTATATATACGCGGCTAACCAACCGCTCTTACGCGCCTGGCGCGCGCATTAAGAGAGAGGCGTAGTCAGCGAACAAAGAGGGCTAGCGAACGAAAAAGAAAAGAAAATAAACCCATAACCGCGCGTAAGCGCATTGTCAAGAGTTAAGCCTCGGCCAAGCGGCGCCCGCAGGGAATCAATAGCGTGTGTGTATACCTCTCGCGCGCGCGCCGGGCGGACGCCACGATATAGCTGACGCGGCGCGTTGTAAAAGCCCATCGTCGGCACGCGGGAAAGGAGGCCGAGAAGTAGAAATAGCAAGGAGCGGAGAAATAATGCTGGCCGGCGCGGATGCTATAGACCATTTTGCCCGCGCGGCCGCAGCAGCAGCAGCAGCAGCAGACGTACGCTGGAAGACCTAAAAGCGATCCTTCCGCCAGCACCGCCATTGCGCGAAAGCAGACGACGAGACCAGAGCACTGCAGGCCGCCCGGGGCGTCCCACGCGCGGGGTATCTCATCCCCCCCCCCTCCCCCTCCCGGTTCCGCTGCCTCTGGCTATCCATCCGGGCCGGACGGACGGGCCGCTGTACTTACGGCCAGCGGTGCGCATGGATCGTAAACGGCAATCTACTAACGGCCATATACGCTTGGTGCCGCTGCCGCCTGTCGCTGGCAGCAGCGCCCTCTGCCTTACGCGCGCAAGCGGCGCATTAGCCTTAAAAGGATTGTCCGGTATAGTTTTGAACCGCGAAGGAAAAATTAAAAAAAAATAAAGGTGACCTTATATTAAATGTGGCTATTAACGGGGCTATAGGCTGCGGGCCCGAAGCAGCACCGTGTGAAAGCGTTATTTGACGCGCGCCATAGTGAAATACAGTTTCTTTCTGAAACCTCGCGTGACGGACTGGGCGCCTCTCGAGTCGCGCAGCGTTGTCTGAGTCGCCCCGGATTTTTCTTGTGGCACTGTTGCATTCATTCGGCACATCAGGCATCTCGAGCTGTCCGTATACGACGCAGCGACATAGACGGTGCACGCGGAGTGGCGAGGCACGTATATGACGTCATATTCTGCAGCCGAGCTTTGAGGGGTCGTGTACCGTACCCGAAGTAAATTAACGTGTCTCCTTTAAAAAAAAGAAACTGTGATTTGATTATTGACGCCTTAAGGTGCCGTTTAATTTTTGAGGTAGGGAGAATAGGAGAAAGTTTCAGCCTCAGAATGTATACGCTTCCCAAAGAATGCTCTCTTAAACGCCCTCGCGGAACGGACAAGGAGTGCATGTTATCTAGAGAAAGACGACACGATTTGCCCTCTTCAGAAGCTTTTTATGTTTGCATGAGCAAATAATGTGCTACGATAAAAGGATAATTTTTTAATTCATTCTGTTTAGTCTGCGAAGAAGAAAGGACAGGTATATAGTGGAGTTAACCACACGGACTTTCGGTTGGCTATACCCTGCGCGCGTGAGAGAAGGTGACAGATTGAAAGCAAAGAAAGAAAAGAAAAGGGAAAGAAGTTCACCCTCACGGTATAGCGGATACAGGGTGCGTCTAAACGTCATCTCGGGTCCGCTTATTTCGAGAGAGTTCTTAAAGCTCACGCATATAGTTTGCTCGTCCGATGACGTGTGATGCCATGCGTGCATCCAGGATCTCGGCCTCCGCGTAGAAGGTCGACCGTCCGGTCGCCGGAGCGCACTGCGAAGAGACTACTTGTCCACTGGTCGCTTTCGAACGCTCTACATAGAGCGCCCTCGCGCGGTGAAGGTTACACTCGGTTGCTCTAAATCGAGCGCTCGGAACACATTCGTCTGGTACAGTCCCACACGACGGCTTTGCATCATACCGTCGTGTGGGACTGCCCTGTGACTCGGAGGGAGCACTTCTCTTACCGGCAGCCCACCCTTCCATTGTCAAGAAAGTGCTTCCTGCCCTACTTGACTTTTG
Organism: Dermacentor albipictus; assembly: GCF_038994185.2. NCBI lineage: Eukaryota > Metazoa > Arthropoda > Arachnida > Ixodida > Ixodidae > Dermacentor > Dermacentor albipictus. The sequence continues at coordinate 111,922,637 of NC_091823.1, forward strand.
CTGTGACACGCAGCTGAGAGCGCGGCTGTAACCTTCAACCTTCTTGTTATTTTTTTTTCCGGCTTCTTTCCCTTCTCTCCCTGATCTTTTCCTCCCCACTCCCCTTTCCCTGTGCAGTGCTGTTGAGGTGTCCTCCTCTGAGAGACAGTTACGGCACTGCACTTCTCTCTTCCTCTCCTTCAAAAGTCACTACACACACACACACACGTTCAGAGCGCCGCTCGCGCTCCAGCTCTGGGTGCTCTCAGCTCGAGCCGGGAGCGGAACCGAGGCCACTCGGGCTTGCTCTGGAAGCAGCTGTATAGCATGTTCGGCTGGGCCAGTTTTTCACTGGCTCCAATCTCGAGGGGGCTTTCGCATCGCTGCAAACAAAATTGGTGCGCGGTATATATAGAAACCACTTGAATCTGTACCGTTAGCGTACGTACCAAGGCAACACGTGAGATGGGATACGTGCTCATATAGGGACTCGACACTCGATGAATGTTTGTACCCCAGCGGTTGTGCGTCTAAGCGTGATCAGGCTCATCGCGCTCTACTTACTTTTCTAGAGTTAACTAACTTAGGTTCACGTTTGTAGCGCCGAAACTATTCTATTGAACATTCTGTAGTAACGTGACCTTCAGTGACCGGCCCTACTGTGTGTTATCTGTACTGCGTTCTACTTTATTCTTTAGATTTGTCCTGTTGCACTTCCTTTCCTCTTTCCTCCCCTCCTTCCTATATTCCATTTCTGTGTTGTTGTCAGCTCCCTTCTGAAGAGCAGGCATGCGTTGTGCCCCTCCCGGTGGCAGTTGCCAGCCTGCTCCTCGCTTTCCCTTTCCTGTTAATTGAACACATGTGTTTAAAACAAATAATGAGTAATAATTAATTCTGACCGCGTGGTCGCGTAAATGTAAGTCCGCATGTAATTCGACAAGATTCGCGGTAGCCGTGAAGTTTTTTTTTATTATTTGTATTATTATTACTCATCCACTCTTTCCTCCTTTTGTCGTTGCATATACCTTGCACGATCGCAGCGCCACAGTTATCGGCGGGCCGGATCTGGCAACACGGGCCGCGAAGGACGGTAACTCGGTAATAAAATATGAGTAGCGTCGGAATGAAAAGAATATAATTTTAAAAAGAACTAAGGCCCCGATCTCTTTTTTTTTGCTCCCGATATAACCAAGGTGAGGAAAAACTGAAATGCGGTTTGCGATAGGCGTCGGGATGAGTGCCGCCGGAAATCTCCGTGGGAACTTTGCACTTACGGCACAGATGCGTTAGAGCGATGGCGAGACGAACGCCGAGGAAAGAACGCAACAAGTTGTGCCCAATCGCATACCGCCACTGGCGGCTGCAGCGCTGAGAGTGAGGGAGAGCTCAGGCGCGTATAAATTACTAACCAGGGGGCTTTATTTCAGGGCCCAGAAGGAAATGTTTTGGTTATCGATAAGCAGGAGTACATCGTAATTCTTTTTTTTTTCTCGGTTTCTATAACGACGAAGCATAGAAAAAGGAAACGTCCGGTGTCAGTATCGCGAAAATGCACGGTACAGGTGTTTATAGCGCGTTACGGCGGTTTACACGACAGGGGTTTCGAGTTACCGAAGAAGATAACTCTTTTTTTTTTTCGTATTCGTCTGAATCACGACGCTCTAGACGACATACCCGTACCTTTTTGCGTTTCTTGAGCTTTGCCGAGAAGAGGCACTCGAACGGAGCGACAATACAGCCGGTAAGCCTCTCAAGCCCTGATCCGCCTTCGGCGAACTTCTTCTTCTTTGCGCACACATATCTTCAGTATCGCTGAAAGCGTCGCCGCAGAGAAACGCGCAACCCGTTCACGCGAGAAGCATAACTCGGTCGAGGTAATTTGTTGGAACAATGCCGCCGAGACGACTCGCGGCCGGGCAATTATTTCGCCGCATTTTAGGAAACAATGCCAGCCGCGTCGCCTTGTGCACATGGCATCCACTGTACACCACGTTGCATCCGGGGACAACGGCGCAAAACGCCGTCGATTTGCATTCTTCGATTACTTAGGCAACTGGCGCGCATACAAAACGTCCCCGTCCCCCATTACCTTCTTTCTTTCTTTCTTTCTTTCTTTCTTTCTTTCTTTCTTTCTTTCTTTCTTTCTTTCTTTCTTTCTTTCTTTCCTTCCTTCCTTCCTTCCTTCCTTCCTTCCTTCCTTCCTTCCTTTTTTTTTTGTATACTAAAGGGTTGCAGTATGCGTATATCTACACTATACAATTACGGGCGTTTCGCAAAAAAGGCCCCCGAGCAGCCGTATACCGTTAACCCTTCTAATGTGTCTGCAACCGTCGCCGTGGCCTCTCCTCAGTCCGTGAGAAAAAAAACGTTCTTTTTTCTTTTTCTTTTTTTTTCTTTCTCCTCGAGGGACCCACCCGACGAGGATTCCCCTCAGAAGAATATTTGCTCGCGCGGCTCATTTGCGGCGTCGGGAGTGCGAGGCCCGTAAGTGTGTGTATACGCATACCTCTCGTTCACCCTCGTGCCGCGAGCTCGCCGAACGTCCCGCGGACTTGTGTACTATAATACATATAACGACCGCGGGATTTCGAAACAGTCGAAGAAGTCGAACCGTCGTTGGGTTCTTCTCGTGCGGCGCCCGTGCAGTTCTTTCGGTTTTCTCTCGCGAGAACTGGGTTAAACGCGTGTATATACTTACACAGACCACGCCGCACGACGCGTTCGAGCATATTATACGCATACAGGGAGAATCGTCTGTGCTGCGTCGCGTCGTCTGCTCGGGCCAGTTCCGTGCCTTCGGGACAGACGAATCCTGTGTGTGCGCACCGCCACCCATTATTCGAGAAAGGAGGCCACACTTGTACGCTTGAAAGGTGCCTCGCTGTTGTCGATCACTCGGCTGTTAAAGACGTATGCTGCCTTTCTTCCTCCTCTGGTTTGTTTGTTTATTTGTCTGTCTATTTTCCTTCCTCACTGGGTCGTCGAATAGGAGGAAGTCGGCGAAGCAGTTTGGCGAGCCTGTGCGTATGACTCGTAACGAAACAAACTGACCGGGTCACGATCCCTGCGCCCGCTGCTCAAAGCTTGAGATCATCGCAATCTCTCGCTTCACCCACTCCTTGTTCTTTTTTCTTTTTTCATTTTTTTATTCTTCTTTTCTTTCTCTTGTCTTTTTACATTCGACAGGTACGTCTTTTTCTACCGGCGTGCCCGTTGTGTGAAAGGCAGGCAGTCGTCCCTCATATGCTTGGTACGCTTGCAGAAAGTTCTGCACAATGGCGTCGATCTCAGAGAGGCACCCTTCGACGAGTTTCTTTCGTTTACTTTGCTTTTTTCTCTTCTTGTTGTTATTGTTTCTTGTGTTTGTTTGTTTTTATCTCTCGGTAGCAGTGAGTGATTCGCGGCATTCGCGCGTGTGAAAGCGAGGTCAGAGCGAGCTATACAATTCGGGGCCCTTGTTTTGGCACCCCCGGCGAACTCGGAACGCGGGCGTTGCGGAAGTCACCGCGTGCATGCAGGGTGACCCGATTTACCCACCTTATGAAAAACTGTCGGGTGCGGGGGCGGAGGAGAGGTCAGTAATGAGGGCGCATAACGGTTGCCGCATAGAGCTTATTGTTTGACCAGCACCCACGGCGAGAGCATGCGGAAGGAAGCGTGCAATGTGTGGAGGACGCGACCGTTTAGGTAATCGGCAAAACTCTAAATGGTGCGGCTCGGTTTGCTGCTGGTAACGGTTATAATGTAACGGTCGGTCAGAGCTATAGTAGCGGGTAAAATTCAGTTCGGGCGATCAGCCAGATCAACCATTCGCAGTATACGCGAGCCAGCTTAAATTTGCTGATAACTCGATTATCACGTGACGCTGCTACGAGTTCTGGACAGATTGTTAATGCTGTTGAAACTCGGTTTAACGAATCGATGACCACGCTCGAATTATTTAGTTAAATCGGGCAGTTCGTAGAATCGAAAAAGGAATTTTTCGGTCCTTAAACGGTCAATAACCTTGAAGTTCGCAACCTAAACCCAAAGCTACCGCGACATTGTATTTGCCGCTAATCCAGCCATCTGTCACGCAAACCGTGAAATAACGAAAGCAACCACCGCCGCCCGAGGTGGTGTTGAGTCAGCTGTTCCGTGCATGGGTGCTGCGTGCACGCAGCCTCGTCAAAATAAAGCTAAGGACGCGTGACCGTGGCGCCTGTATATGTTTTAAAGCCCAGACCACACGTACGCTTGCGGACGCGTACAAGATCGCGTTCGCGCGCCCACGCATGCGCAGACGGTGAGGCACGGCTCGTATACGCGTCGAAACGCGACGCAACCTCAGTGAACAGGACCCCTCTGTTGTCGCGCGCTTCGGCTGCCTCGCATCGGCGCGCCTGACTACGCAGCTATGGCGCGGTATACATTCAACTCTCAGCGACGCAGATTTATATCATGCAAGAGAGTGCTTCTTCTTTCCTTTTTGTGGTGATCTAACAGCTGTAAAAATAGATCAATCACGTTTATAAATATCGAAGCATTTTGAAACACTGTCAATAGCAAACAAGAAGAAAGTGGGTAAACCGAGGGGCCCGATTTTTATTAGTCATATCATAAGAAGCAACAAACACTGACACCAAGGACAACATAGGGCGAATTACTTGTGCTTAATAAACGAAATAAAGAAACGATAAATTAATGGAAATGAAAGTGGATGAAAAAACAACTTGCCGCAGATGGGGAACGATTCCGCAACCTTCGCATGTCAATAACATTGTCAATAACAAAGTACGAAGCGGCGTGTGCCACAGCTATGACTGCAGCCCCTGGTATGCCATGGTAGCGAGCGCGCGCTGTCGCGCGTCTTTGTAGATGCAAACTGCCACTCCTCGCGAGGCGCGGCGGGCGCTATAGGCGCGGCCGCAAGCGTACGTGTGCTCTGGGCTTAACGCTAAAGCATCAGAGCGCACACTCAAAGAAAAGCCCGTCGGTGTCATAATTCGAAAGAAATCACCCATTTTTTACTCAATTATTTCAGCTGGAGAAACTTCGTTAAACCGAGTTCGGCCGAGTTAGTTTCGCTAATTCGGTTTGATGACAGCATTGAACCCTATGGGTACCTGCCGGCGAATTGAGATTTCTTCGTTAAATCGGGAACTTCGTATGGCCGGGTTTCGTTAGACCGAGTTCTAACTGTATAGAGAACCGCGAGATCTGTACAGTCACAAGTAAGACGCGATCGGAGCTTTTCGCGGCCAGTGCGATGTGTATAGACCGCCGACGGAATGATTGACGTGGTTGAGGTTGGCTTAATGCCTCGACGTGTACAAGTGGGCCATATACGTGTGCCGATTTCTCATCCCAGAGACGCGAGTTCGCGATCAAGCCGCAGAAAGCGTTGGTCATGTTTTCGGCAACTTGTGTACAGTCCCAACAATAGAGAAACGTGTTCTCTGTTTTCTGTTTTTTTTTTTTTTAATGCAGCTGAGTACCAACGCATATTTTCTCAACTACGTTGCTGCTGCAACACGTTCGTTTAACATCGCCTTGTGGTACTCACAAAACTCGGATATTTCCATTCTCATCCGAATAAATTAATTATTGAATTTCCAGTTAACTAAATTACAGTTGACCAATCTACCCGTCTCCGTCTACACCTCTGCATGCAACCTATACAGAAGCAGCAGAAACCGCATCTGTAAGATTTCTATACATTTACAGGTACGTGTGCGCTGCAGAATGCTGCAACTTTATCGACAAAGCAGAGCTGATAGTTTGTATAGACTGACATTTTCGATAGGCCCCGTTCACAAAGAAATGTGCCTTTGTTTCCCCGCGCTGTTCAATTTTATGCGTTCGGAAGAAAGAAACGGAACAAAAAGAAATTAGTCGAATGCCTTTCCGCTGAGTGCGAAATTTGAAACGAGTTTCACGCGAGAAAACAAATTGGCAGCTGAAAAAAAATTCCGTGTGATCACGGCGCAGTTATAGCGCTCCTATAATATATGGCCTTCCCGCACAACGAGGCTATTGTTATACACGTAAGCGTTCAACTAATATCGCGCTCGAATGTGCGAGCGAGCGCAGCCGTATATAGCGATAAGCAGCCCCCCCTCCTCCCCCTTTTTTTCTTTCTTCGTTTTTTCTTTTTTTTTTTTACGCTTATACTTTCGCGCGAAAAACTGAGTGCGAGTCATTTACGCCATTTACTCGAGTATACCAGCGCCATTTCATGATTTCTCCCACCGTCAGTTTTCCGAGTCGTCTCGCCGCCTGACCTCTTACGATTGACCATGACCTTTATTTCGAACGGCGCTCCATGAAAACAATTCAGTCAAAGCTATAAGCCCGGTTAGCAGTAAATGTCTTACACCATTTCTTTGGCAGAGGAGAGAGGGAGGGGGGGGTGAGTACAGCCTTAGGGGCAGTATTCATCCCTAATGCGTCGAGCGGTATTTCCACACGGCTCAGGCGATAACTGTGTATCCCGTATACGAGTCGCGCAGCCCGAACGGCTGCTGCTGCTTCAAGAAACGACCTTCGCGCAGCCCGCCTGTATTTACTCGGTGCCGAGAAATAAGTGAGCCGCCGACTTCGAGAATTTGGAGTAATACTCGCGGTGCTTATGAAACAGACATCGCGAGGATCGTGTATATATTACTGCGTGTGCGCGGCTTATATAATATAGCAAAAAGTGTATACGGTCCGAGGACGATGAGAACGGCGATGAGCTAACGCGGCGAAGGAGAGTAAAACTGCGCGTGTCTAATGTCGGCGTCGAGGCATATCCGGGCTCGAGCGTATTAATGGGCGAAAAAAGGTGAGTGGCCGTCTTCTAAGCGCGGAGTCACCGCTCGTCTGAGAGTCACGGAGGCGGTAAAATTTTAAGCGGTGGAAATGTCGGCGATGGATTCTGACTGTACTAGAAGGAGGACATGTCTGAAGGCAAAAGGGAGCCGATTGCGAAAGACGAAGGCTTCTTCTCTACTGATCTCGCTCCTTTCGTCTGACTGCCGAATGTCCGTGAGTCGAGTCCCTTGATTATATATATATATATATATATATATATATATATATATATATATATATATATATATATATATATATATATATATATATATATATATATATATATATATATAGATAGATAGATAGATAGATAGATATGTGTGTGTGTGTGTGTTCAAATGTAATTTTCACGTTAGAGGGTAAGCTACGCTTCTTTCGTAACGGGCTGATTTCGCTTGAGGCTGCGTGTCACGTATAGGCAAACGTTCGAACGAGCCGTGCTTTCACTAATTAGCGCATGCAGGCAAGCTGAATTCTCAAATTCATTACGTCGGCTGTTGCTTCATTCATTGGTATGATAGCGAAGGACATTTTTATGTTTAAGAGACTAATCTGCCTTCTGGGAGGCTAAATTAGGTGCGCCATATCACTTCTGAACTTATCACCACTTTTCTTTAACTATGTGCATTATATAAAAAGCACTTATAGGCGAAATTCTTTTTGACGGAAAGCTCGTCGAATCCCTCGTTCGGTGTCACACTGCGTCCATTGCTATACGTTACTACCACCCGCGGTGGTCGCTTATAGCGGCTGTGGTGTTGGGCTGCCAAGCACGAGGTCGCGGGATGGAATCCTGGCTGCGGCGGCCGCATTTCGATGGAGGCGAAATGAGAAAACACTCGTGGTACTTAGATTTAGGTGCAGGAAGGCGGTCTAAATTATTCCGGAGTTCCTCACTACGGCATGCCTCATAATCACATCGCGGTTTTGGCACGTAAAACCCCATAATTTAATTTTACTTACGTTGGTGCCGTGCGGCGCCTAATATATTACCCAGCAGGATCGCGGGACCATGGGCCGTCGTGGCACCGTGATCTACAAGCGTTTTCTTCGAACTGCTTGCTCCGAATTCTGTGCCTCTCCTACATGCAGTTGTAGAGCATCGGTGCTCACAAAGGAACCGTAACTGCAGCTGAAATATCCACCTGGCTTTTTGAGCAAGCGCGCTTCTCGGGTGCAAATGTCCCCGACCCCTCGAACTTATTTTGAGGATGCCAGCATCGAGCGAAAATACTGCGAGCGTGTCCACACTTGTGTGGACACACTTTTACGGGCGGTAGGCTCACTAGCCTCATTTGAAGCATGAATGCGACGGTACGACGTGTGGCATTTCATAGCTCATCACGGTAACACCGCGTCGCCGTACCACGCGTAATACCGCCTCTTCAGGAGCACTACCCGCGTTTTCACGAACGCGACAGTATAAGCTGAATGTGACAGTTTATAGCTCGCCACGGTGGCGTGCCACGCGACAGTGCGTATATACGTGTCGCGTCCCCTTTCGTCGGAAACAGGCCGGATCCCAGCGAGAGGCAAATAAAGCCTCGCTCTAATAAAACACAACCGCTACTGCGCTGCTGCATTGTCGCCCAGACGCGCGTATGCATCAAGCATATAATATATACGCTGTTCTAAAGCGACACAAATCGAGAAAAAAGAAGAAGAAAAAGAGCTTTCTACACATAGCGGCCGATTCGTAGAATAGAACACGCTCCGCGCGTCCGCGCCGGTTGTGCAGCATGCATGCGTGTGCACGTTCGGTCGTCTCGATGCGTAGTAGGCATGCAAGCGGGGGGGGGGGGGGGGGGGGGGGGGCAGCGCACGTTATACGGAGGCAGTAAAATGGAAGCACGGGTGTTTGCGCCCCCTCCCCCCCCCCCTCCTTTCCTAGGCGCCTTCTCCTTCGCCCGAACCCAAACGCTCCAGTTCAACGTGTTGACGCGATCGGAGGCGTCCATAAACAGGCCCGGGGCATATTTGTACGCGCCCAGAAAGCGTCGTCCAGAGGCCGTATGTGTCGTGTATATATATATATAGATATATATATATATATATAGATATATATATATATATATATATGGCCGTGCCGATTGGCCCGCGCTCGCCGCTGTCATGGCGCCCCCGCTCGCACATAGAAGAGGATGCGCACGCGTCGTGGCGGCGATGAGGACTGGACTGGCTGTGCAACGCATTTCTCCAGTGCTTAACCCTGTAATGCTGAAACGCCATTCGATAGCAGGGTAGATTACACCTCATTCTTCTTTATTTCTGGCCGTGGCAGGTACATTTACGTGGAAGAAGAAAAAAACAAGGATTTTGGCATCAAACTGCGCCAACAATAAATCATACATTGGGCATTATATAAAGCATTAAAACATGCTGCGGGGCTAGCTGCTTCACTGTCGATGTAATACCGTAAGCATTTGCACGTAATTGTGTTCACGTAATCGATTTTGTTATCGTGTTCCGGTGGCCCTTGTGGACGTGTTCGCGAACATACTGCGAATTTTCCACCAAAGAGGCACGGCTTCTTTTTTTTTTCAGCCCCCTTCGACACGAACATTTTTAAGCTTCCTCAACTTCACGAACACTTGTTTGTGTTTAATTTTGTGCTTTTCGTGCATTTCTTTTTTGCGTATTCTTTGACACCATTCACTTTGTTTGGGTAGCAGCGTATGAATTAAGAAAATATGAGTAGCGGGAGCCAATAAATAAACAAGAGAGGGAGACGGTGACGTTGTCATTTCAGGACAACGCGGCCGCGGCCGCACAACAGTCACCGCTGCTACCGTTCGGGCAGCACAAGTGCTCACTCTGTGCGATTACTTTAGCTGGCGTTTCATAATCTCGTTTGTTTCTCTTTTTTGAGATTTGGGATTTTTTAATGTATATACAAGGACGCCTTGTCCTGCGGCGTTATTAAGAATGCAGACGCCACGGCGCTCGAGATTCAAGCCCACGACCTATATGCCTTTGCGGGAACAGAATATTATAACCCCACAGGCAGCAGAAGGCGAGCAGTCAATAATTAGTGAAATAAGAGAACCGATAAGCATGACTGCCATAACAGCACATCGTTTCGCTACTGAACGATGCGTGAACCTGCAGTAAACGTTCCAATCTCTTCTTTCTTTTCTCCTCGTGATTGCTTTCTATACTGGAACAGTATTCTTTTCTAAGTTGTCGTGCATGTCCCTCTTCACAGGCTAAAGTTGGCACGCGATGCCGTTTTATACTCAATTTTCGCTACTATATGCGCCATAGTATAATATACAGCGACGAAAGCCAGTGGCTATATGGTGTTAGGCTGCTGAGCACGAAGTCGCGGGATCGAATCCCGGCCACGGCGGCCGCATTTCGATGGGGGCGAAATGCGAAAACACCCGTGTACTTAGATTTAGGTGCACGTTAAAGAACCCCAGGTGGTCAAAGTTTCCGGAGTCCCCCACTACGGCGTGCCTCATAATCAGAAAGTGGTTTTGGCACGTAAAACCCCATATATAATAAATAAGCGACGAAAGCCCCGCGTACTATCGGAGCACGTCACCTCTTAACACGCGTTTCGGCGGCGTAGCTATCGCTGGCACTTCCACACGCGCGCGAAGAGCAAGTGTCCCGAACGTCGATGTCGCAGCAGTGCATAACGCGGTACGTCCACTCCGCGAGCGAGAATAAAACGCATCTCCTACGGAGAGAGAGAGAGAGAGATGCGGACATCGCGCGTGCGCTCGGACCGGCACGCGACGTGACGGCCATTCGTTTACGATTCCCAAGGCGCGACGGATGTGCCAATTCGGAGCCGTTTCCCCCATCCCGCTGCATCCACCCCCTTCACAACGTAGCCCTCACCGTCCCCTACCTCGGGTAACAGCGCGCGCTCCCGCTTGCTCTATACATGACCGAAACGATGGACACCGAGTCGCCATTGCCGTAATAGGAGTGGATAAACGAAGCGAAACTAAAGAACAATGCGACGAGGCAGCGGCGATGCGGAGCAATATTGCCCCCCTTCCCTTCCCCCTCCCCTTTATGGTGCTCGGCCCTCTTGGCTGTCTCGACAGACGAGCATGACTCGTCCATGTCAGCAGCTGAAAACAGCAGCAGCAGCAGCAGTAGTAGTATGCATATATATAAGAGAAGCGCCCTTATGAGATATCGGGAATAGGGGGGGGGCTCGCGTCCGCGTGTTTATATTTGACGGAGACGCGAAGCGCGCGCCTTATGGTCGCCATGAAAGTTCGATGCCGAAAGAGTTTTTTTGCCGTCATCGCCGTCCCCGTCTCCCGAATCTTTATGATATTTTTTTTCGCCTATAGAGCCGTCTTTATTATTTCTGACACGTTTTCCCCCCGTCTCGTTTTGAATGGCGTCAAGGGAAAACAGGGCGCAATATACATGGAAAGTCGTTGCCGCCTGCCATATGCTCTAGTCTGTTCGCCGTGGGCTGTTGAATTTTCTTTTTTTCGTTATTTCCATAGGCGCGTGCGGGTGTTTTTCTTTCGTGCATTCTGAGCGCCATCGGCCACATGCCGTCCCCATGCGCAGAGCTTTTGATGGCCTTTGAGCGACACCTTTTAGCTCTATGAAAGCACTTTTACATATATATATATATATATATATATATATATATATATATATAATCCTTCTTTTTTTGTTCTCGTGTTCTCGTATATGATTAGCGAGTCAAAAAACGTTCCGCTCTGTAATTAAGGTTTATCGCTCCTTCGCTTCGCGTTGGTTAAGTTTAACGGCGCTGTAGCCTTGTAATGAATGTGGCCGCGCTTCTATTATCTACGCCGAAGCCGTCAATTACGTCTCCGCGCAACACAGTGTTTTACTTTTGCGTTGTGTGCAAGCTGCGCGGCTCTGTGCTGGCTCACGTGCGACTGACAGCAGCCTCGAGCCCCCTTTATTTACCCGGCGGATCAATCATTCACGGCTCCTTCTTTAATGTTAACTACCAACGAAGGCAGGACGGGGACAGTGTGCTCGCTTATAAGGCGACGCCGTCTTGACTCTACAAAATTCCGCTTTCACACTGATCAAGCCATAACATTCCTTAATCAGTGTATACCTATGTTACTCAAAGTATGCGCTAAACATATTGAGAGAGAGAGAGAGAGACGGGTGATGGTAAGTTTATTGGCAAGCTGGATATTTTTGCCTGTTAAAGAATCCCAGGGTCAAAATTAATCCGAAGCCTCCCATCGCTACGGCGTGCCTCATAATCAGATCGTGATTTTGGCACCGTGAATTCCAGAATAAAAAACTGCTGACTCTCTCGTAATCGACAGTAGATGTCAGCATGAAATGGCTACCGGCAAAGCAGATTGGTTGGAGATGATACTAGCCGCAGTCTTAAAATGGGTGCAGTGCATGTTCGCAACGGCACACACCACCACACCACGCCATGCTGTGCACTGGTCCATATCGATTCTGCCCAATTAGAAGAAGAAAATCGGCTGAAGGTGGCACGACAGGCAGCGAAAGACGCCTGGTAGACAGAGTGCACTGGCCAGCTGGAAGAACAAAAGCGCCTGAGAGAGGCGCCACGCAGCGTGGCGCCATCTCTCGAGATGACGTAAAACCCGCGCCGTGGCACTCACGGACTGCTGGCGTTGAAAAGAGCACAGGCAACCCAGTCTCAGCGTCAAAAGATGACGATGAAGTGTATGGTGCCCTGTGTCTGCCTTTTGAACGTCGCTATTGGAAATGACAGATAAAACTTCAGTCTACTAAAAGTTACAGCTTGAGTGATATTGTGAACAAACATTGGGAAGAACTCGGAAGCAATCTTTATTGTAACTTATTTGGACATAGCGTATGTAATGCGGTCCTGTACAAATGGTTGGGGACCACAGACCGCATTGTTAAGTTTTGAATGGGTGCCCGGATGTGCTCGTTTTGTTCTCGCAACTTTCCCGGATAACGGCTCTGGGTTTTGGCTCAAGGTCACTCGAATATCGCCGACAACGAGAGCTGAAATCATTTCATGCTTTAAAGATATCGCCTAATTGGCCAGAGCGTGAGTACAGCTTGCTGTTTCCCGTCCGTATTGCGTGAAGCAGGACAGATCAAACACACGATTGACGTTACAAGTACCGCTCACATTCCCTGAGTACCATGCGTCCGGTCGCACAAGTAGCGCGCAATGCTGATTTCATTGCGAAGCGGGATATTTTTTGCCTCACTGATGGCGAGGTATTGGGCGAGGTACAAGTGGTTTCTCACCCGCTGTGGTTGCTCAGTGGCTATGGTGTTAGGCTGCTGAGCACGAGGCCGCGGGATCGAATCCCGGCCATGGCGGCCGCATTTCGATGGGGGCGAAATGCGAAAACACCCGTGTGCTTAGATTTAGGTGCACGTTAAAGAAACCCAGGTGGTCGAAATTTCCGGAGTCCTCCACTACGGCGTGCCTCATTATCAGAAAGTGGTTTTGGCACGTAAAACCCCATAATTTAATTTTTTAACAAGTGGTTTCTACGTGACGTCACATCCATCGTCTGGGCTGACCGTCCGCCATTGCTGCGTGTATACATATACCTCGCTTATGAACCGCCGTGTGTTCGCCGTTTGCTTCGACGCGTGCGCGCCGCACGTTTATGGCCCTAACAGCGGCGCGATGGCAAGAGTTGGAAGCACCGAATTTCGCCCTTCGCACATGGACGGGTTTGTCGGCCAACGTGGGCTCGCTATAAAAAAAAAAAAAGTCGAAATGTGTGACGGCGTCCAACCGTACAAACTGCGCGTCGGTGCGACTTCGAATCCCTATGCGCCCTGGCAGCATGCAACGACGCACGTAGCATGCTGTATAAAAATACCTGGCGCTGTCTGCGGACCTACGTTACTCTGCAAGAAACGAAGGTCTGCAAATAACTGTCGGTTCACAATTATTTTAGGTTAAATTCATATGGGGGGAGTGAAGCGCCTCTCGGCGGGTTTTACATGTCATCGTCGTCGGAGTAAACAATGAAAGCAAGTTCCCTGGCGTGCGACCGTAAAAACTTTCTTTTCTCGTTACGACTTTGAGTTGCCCCGAATTCGCAGATGGCCCTGCTTGTCACAAATAGTTCAACCATGCGTGCACAATGTTTCTGTTGTGCGTCTGTCCCAAACGCAAGCTGGTTAAAAGCAAGACTGGTGGTGTTGTGTTTCTTTTGAATATTTTGTTTCACGAAACACAAGCAGCGCCAAAAAATGTAATCGTTCGGTGACATTCCGTGCTTGCCGTGCATTTGGGCCTGACTGCAGCGGCTGGAGATGAGGCAGTTGATCCAAAAAGCCTTGGTTTAACATCTCAATTTGCTTCGACGAGCAGAAAATTTGCGCATTGGTTTTGATACGTCGTCGGAGGCAGCGCAAATGACAAAGAAAACGAGACAACAAACACGACGCTCATGCCATGTAATTCATCTTACTTTTTTTTTACTCTATGGTGGTATATACCCCCAACACTGAATCCATTGCTTCAGCACTATGCGTTTCAGCTGTCCTATTATCAGTTTTGGTAAAAGTGCAGACCTATACATGCGTCGGTCTGCGTAGTTCGGCTTCTCGGCAGTGTTACTTCTTGTGCGGCGACCAAAAATTACGCAGATTGAGATGACCACGACGCCAGAAGGAACCTGGGGTCAGCAACAACACATGCATCCGGATACGCCGCAGCTATACCGAGCAATCGCGGACATGCTCGCGTGGTGCGGACCGGAAGTGACGCGCGTGCAAGCTATGCATATGGCACAGACACTTATCGCACCAACGCACATGCACCGGCACTCGCTCAGTCGCAAAGAACGAGCGAGCGAACTAAAAGACGATCTAACGAACGCACAGGCAAGCAAACGCAGCTCCCCCCCCCCCCCTCTAGCACACGCAAAAGCACAGATTATCTTTAATACTTGTAACCACGCGTCGTTTCATTCCTTTAGCGCGATACAGCCGCCTCATGTTTGTCTTTCTCTGCCGAGTGCAGCGCAAGAACTCGGAAAGAAGAAGAAGAAGAAAAAAAAAAACAAATACCAGTTTCAATATTCCTCCCCGGGGCACCCTCGCCTATCTGGTGTATCTACACAACGCCGAAGGCCGGCAAAACAAATCGGTCTGCAAATCTGAGTTCGACGCGCCACCTCGCTTTTATCGTCTTCAGCGCTGCGTGTATTGTCCTCGTTTCGAGGCAACAGATCCATACTTTGTCCCTTCCGACGGCCTCTTCCGGTATTCTTTCTTCCTTTTCTTCCTTCCACCCTTCTTTCGCTCATTTTTCGAAGTCCGAAAGGTGGTGTACAGCGTCTCCGGGCGTAAAGGCAAACGGGCTGTGCGCAATCGATCCGCTGACTAGAAAACTTGCCAGCGAAAAGCTCGGTCGCTCTTCTCTGTTGTTGCTGTTACTTCTTCTTCACTCGCCAGCAGCGGTAACGAGGAAAAGAAAGTTGAGGAAGGATAAGGCTTCTCGTTCCGAGTTCCAGACTCGGCGGCGCAGTGAGCGGCGCGGGGATTTCGCACTGATAGGCGTTCTCCTTCCCCCGATCGAACGGGCATCGGCGTCTTCCCTGGTTGATTTCGATGCGCATTGCCGAAACGCCTATACAAGCACACACACCGCGGCGCAACGCGGAGAAAGCGATATCTCTCGCTGA
This sequence comes from Dermacentor albipictus, assembly GCF_038994185.2. NCBI lineage: Eukaryota > Metazoa > Arthropoda > Arachnida > Ixodida > Ixodidae > Dermacentor > Dermacentor albipictus. Next base: position 111,938,086 of record NC_091823.1, read on the forward strand.
GCGCTGTCCTTTTTGTCGCCGACGAGGCCACTGGCGTACCCGGGTCTTCCCCCCGCTTCTCACGCCATGCACAATCGGAGCAAGCCGTATTCGCTCACACCCCGTTGCCAACCACTGCAGCCCGCGCTCCATTTCACGCGACAAAAGTAGTTGCGTGCAGTACAGACTGAAACCTGCGCAGGTCGTGCCCTATCCGCAGTGCGAGTGTCTTGACACGCCGTATAATACAGTCCGAGCGACAAAGGCTCTTCTGTTATATTTACGCCAGTCAATACTTACAGAAGTTCTTGGACCTTTAGTTAGTATTCCGGACTTGATATGTTTGTTTATTTCTAGTTGCTTTTTTTCTGTATGATTGTTGAGCTCTTGTTTGTTACTTTCCTTTTCATGGCAATTCAGACACGTCGTGTGAAGTATAGCAAGCCCTGCATGTTGCAGTCCTTACACCTTCAACTTCCATTAAAGTCTTCCTATCTCTGTATTCGGTGACATATTGGATGAACAATCAGAGCAGTAACGTTGCTTCTGCTTTTAATCGGGAAAGGGGAAAAAGAAAATTAGGACACCGAGAAATGCGCGCAGTTCTCACTGAAGAGAGTGTCAAGACACTCCCGAGTAACTACGTTTAGCTGATGCATTCACTGAAACTTAGAGGATAAAGTAAGAGTCCAGACATATGAGCCCTGGCGATTTATGTAGCCTTTAGTTTTACTAGTTTTGTGACGGATTCTTCGCACCACGAATGTCGCTAAACGCATAAAAGCTGTCGAGCCGGTGAAAAGAACAAACACAATAAATACTAGCGGCGAAACAGCAGTGACGACGCGCGCACTCGCATGCATACAGCACACATTTCCGCCCAATCGAACTGTGCCCGAGATACTGCGTACGATTAAGCAATCGATGGCATTAAATGAGATGCATCGTCAACGCGCCTGTACGAAACTGCAGCTTCAGTCACGCACGTCCACGCAGGAACGAGCACAGGTGTTTGCGCATTTCGCAGATTGGAGTGTTTCCCGGGCAACGTCCGCCCGCCCTGAAAACGCCCACCGCGGCGCATTGATTCCGCGCTGGGAAAAAAAAAAAAGAATGCACATATATACGTAGTGTCCCAAGACCTGTGAAAACATTTAGTCACACCATGCCACGTTAGAATGAATGTTCCGCGTCTCACTGTGATATGCTTCGTATGTACAACGCGCCCGTGTCAACAAGGAAATTACCGACGGCTGAATGTCGATTGATTGATTCGTGGCGTTTATAGCGGTCCCAACTTAACACTATAATGCTATGAAAGAATATGCTACGCAGGGTTCCGGATGAATTCCGACATCTGGATCTCCAAATTTCACTGATATCTATAGGTACGCGATCGTTTTAATGCATTTCGGCCGCGTCGAAATACGGCAGCGCCGCTGCCGCGATGCGAGCCCGCGACCTTGTGTTCTGTAGCAGAGTGCCACATCCACTGCTGAGCCAAAGTGACTGGTATAGAATACTCAACGTTATAGGGGAACTGAAACATCGAAATTTAATCTCGAGATACGCGAATTAGAGTGATAAAGAGAAGCAGTAAATCAGCAGTAATCACTTCTAGGGCAATTCTGTAGATATCTATTTACTTCTCTTTTTATTTTATTTTGTGAGCAGAAGAAGAAGGTGCCCTTCCTTTCTGCCTGTACCCTTCCCCAATACCCCAGTGTAGGTCTTGCAAACGGGGGATTACAGTCAGCAGGGATATTAATTTTTTTTCGCCTTCTTTCACGTTAGTGACATACCAGCCGGTAATGAGAACCGACTTGAAAATCAATTACGTCTTTTATCGGACTTCGGGCCTGGCGTGGATATTTCGGTTGACCGGTTGCAGCCATCGAACTGCCCGGCAGCCTGCCCTTGTATAAGAACTCCAGACTATAGACGGGGCGCCGTTATTTATTGTTAAACCTGCCGGTGAGAATGTTGCCGAGGAGGATTGGTGGAAGTGGCCGGGGGGTGGGGGGGTGGGGGGGTGGGGGTGGCGAGGCACTGTCGTATTATAGGAGAGAGCGCGAGGGGAGCTCGCGCGACAGCACACACTGAGGTGTTCGCGACACTCGCCTCAAAACGGAGGCGAAATAAATTTCGTCACCAACGGGTCTGCAGCGATGCGCCTTGCCGCGAAAAAAAAAAAAAAAGAGCCGCGGACACACATCAGTCGTCGCCGAGCTAAAGAGCTCCTGAGGATTACTTAAGAAGGCTCGTAAGTTCGCACCGCTCGTAAAACTTGAAAGAGGTAGTGATAGCGAGCGAGAGAGAGAAAGAGAGAGACACTGTATAGAAAATAGAAGCTTCGTCAGCCGTATATGCACATTTCTGTGCCGACAGACGGGCTCGCAAAAGAGGATCCGGGATTGTCGTCGCCGCGAACGATCGTCTCTAAGGCTGCGAAAAGAAAAAAAAATGAAGAAAAGAAACATTAGGAGACACGGCGGCGACGAAGCTAGCATTCCTCGACATATACGTCGCATTTACTTCTTCTTCTTCTTCTTCTTCTTCAGCGTCGTTGTAGAAGAGTCTCTTTGCATCCCTCTTTTCTTCTTTATTCCTCTCTTTCTTTCTTTATACGCACGGACGGCAGCAGAAACGGCAGCGCCTCGTAAAAACGGGACGTAAAGGACCGTCCAAATAGAGAAGCGCTGGATTTTCGTCGGACCCTTTAGTTTAGCCCCGTCTCAAGTCCTCCGCACACACCTCGTGAAAACCATGGCCGTGTGGAAAAGACAAAGTGCGTCGATCGAGGAGAGAAAGTAAAGGGCCGCTTCGCGCTACACATACTATTCGTCGCGTCAGTTATATGCGTTGTATTGGAGGTGATATATACCGCATGCGTTACATATATAAGCCATAGACATCGACCCCCCCACCCCGCACCCCCGCTACCGTCATACACCGCGCTCATAAAACACATTTGCGAGAAGACCGGTCGCGTAAGGCTCATTATTTTTCTCTTTCCTACTAACGCATACATTCAGTCTCTTATCTTCTTCCAGTGTCCAGCCTTTCAGTCGCCTTCTCTTGTCTTTTTGTTTTTTCGTGGTTCGTTAAGTCGTAAACGACGCCGGTAATATACGGTATGCTAGCAATACTTTTACCCCTTCACTCCTACCACCCTGTCTCTTCGCGCCCACCTCGCCATCTTGACTGACAGATTTGGTTGTTTTGTGGGGAGGCTGAGTTCATTGAGTCTGTGCTTTTGTATGGCTGCGTGACTCTGCTTAGAACAAACGGCCTCTTATGCCACACGATGACGGCGCTGAGGTCCTGATATAAGGTTCGGAAAAGCCAGGAGGAGGAGGAGGAGGAGGAGGAGGAGGAGGAGGAGGACCAATAGCGTTGCTTGCTACCAGGCGAACCTATATAGCCTCGAAAAAGTTGCCGGCAATTGCTCCGCCTTTCAACCGCAGTATGGTCTGAAACACTTTTCCCCTGTACATACACGTTTGATTGGAACGGCTGATAGCGCCGAGTGTAATGACTGCGGTGTCGAGGAGATTACATAACACCTACTGTGCTGTACTGCTCATCTTAAAAATGAAAGCAACGACCTCGGTACAACTCTAAATCAGTTGGATAGAAAAGCATTCACCTCGGAACAAGATCTTGGGACCGTGGCCTCGCATGTCACAGCTATACAAAAGGCCATGAAAGCGCTGGTGCGATTTTTGAAAGCTGCCTGATTGAGCGACTGTCTGTGATCCGGGCTCAGTGATTGTCAGTGATGTAGAGCAGAAAACTGTTATTACGTCGGTGACATCAACACTGGAATTTCTCTGCTTCTCAATACTCTTCTCTTTCACCTTCCGCCGTGTATAGGGTAGACAACCGGGATCAGTACTGGTTAACCTCCCTGCCTTTCATTTATCATTCATCAGTGTCCATCCCGAAGAAGAAGAGTGCGATGAGGAAGGTGCAATGGCAGAGGCAGATTCAAATCCTTTACTCTAGCCGAGACTGTAGGAAGCCTTGGAAAGTTGCGACGCTTTGTGTCTCGGCAATAAGCGGTGCCAGAGGAAGTGCACAAAAACATAGAATCTCTGGACAGCTTCGATGCTTCTTAAGCTTTAACAGCACCAGTGCAAACGAAAATTGCAGATTTTCTTTCTTTTTTTTTCGAAGATGAGATAGGCAGTAACGTAACTGTTATGCATTTAGTATATATGGACATCCATAGCTTCATAAATTGCATTTCACACTTCTAACTCCTTATGCGCTGTTGTCCTATGCTGTTCCATGTTCTACTGAATATTCATTTTAGTGAACTTTTAGGAAAGTGAACTATATTTTCTTGAGTCCCTTGACGTTCACTCAAGTCAGAGTTCACTATATATATATATACATATATGTGCTGCAAGCAGGACGGTGACCAACTGTTCATAAGGATGGTTCATAAGGTTCAATAAAGTTGCCTCCAATCAAATCCAATCATAAGGATGGAGAGGTTGAACGCGAGCTCGTTTCGGTTACCTCGTTTTATTCAGGGCGGATTGAGAGCTCTCCGAGGCAGCCGTTTGTAATATGCGCTAACAATTAACTCCCGGAATAGCAAAAAGAAATACTAATAGATGCCGAGGCTGGTGACCTTTAAGAATCACAGCGATTCAATCGATCATGCCACTTGCAAAACTTCGTTTGCGGCGTATGTTTCAGAATCCACGCATAGTCAGTAAAGAAAAGCGCAGAGCTAGGGATCTGTTGATTGTCTCCCAACGCTATAGCGTCAGCAAAACTAATAACTGTAATGCGCCGCTTTTCTTAGCACCACAAACATGAAAAATAAGAAAGGTTGCTGGGAAACAGTTCTCAGTAAGCCCCCCCCCCCTTTTTTTTTTGTCGAATTCCTCATTTCGAGCACATTTAGCTTACTACGACACATCGAAGAGAAGTTTCATTTGACACTAAGTGGTGGCGCGCCAGTCAGTTAACTTTTGCAGACTGATAAGCGGAGCCTGCAAGATGTTTAATGCTGAGTTTCGGCACTGATATAATTGGATAACTCTAGTAAGAATGACCAGTGAAAGAAGGAAAGCGAGAAACTAGAAAAGGTTAATGCAGAGCCACATCGCGAGGCCAGTAAAACGAAACGAACTAGCAAGTTCGCGTTGAAGTCACCGATGCCGCAATAAAAGGAGAAAAAGAAAGATATCTTCGTCAACACAATGACATCTTTACCGCCCCAAGCAGAATATGGTCCTAGAAACTATGCAGCCTCTTCAAATATACGATTATTTGTTTGTCAGCGCTCCTCCAATGTCTTCTTCTTTCGACGTTTCTTCTTCGTTCGCGCTGTTTCTTATCCTGCATGAAAAATACAAATCACAGTAGAGGAGAGAGAAAGAAACGTTTGTTGTTCGAAACACTGTCCCGAGCGAGGCCCGGTATCACCCTCAGGTGGGAAGGCTCCCTATAGTCCAGGAAACCTCTGGCTTCGACTGGCCTCTTGGCCCTGGCGACGAGTTGTCTTGGTCTTTCAGATCCCCGAGTGCTAGCTTGGCCTCCCACGTTTCGAATAGCTGGTCTTTGCTTCCTTGTTGTGATAGTTTCGCATCCGTTGCCGGTTTCATTTCACTCTCTTCCTGCCACGGGCATTCCAGGAGCAAGTGTACCAGGGTGTCGGGTACGTTGCAGAGTGGGCAGAGGTAGCCGTGGAGCGTCGGGCAGAGACGATGCATTATGGTTCCGTGAGTGTACGTGTTACTTTGTGGGCGTCTAAGAATCATGCTTTCTTCTCTGCCGAGTTTCGGGTGCGGTGGAGGAGGGTACTCTCGACGCTCGAGCCTGTAGTGTTGTACTATGGCCGAACAGTTGGCGGGTACGGCCTCCGCCTCTTTTGCCGCGGGTCGAAGAGTGCGTGGGATGAGGCGAGCCCGGCTGACGTGCTCGCGGGCAGCGGCACGTCAAAATACACAAAACCACAGTGGAGGTTTGCCCCTACTCTGTGCTCCAGAGTGGCGTAGATAACTGCGCCAACATCGACAACTACGCCGATTGTCTATCCATCTCGTGATAGACGCTGCTGCGAGGCAACATTTTCGCAACTGCAGCGCTCCTGGAGTCTTACCACCGTATTCAGAAACGCGTCTTGGAGCCCATGCTTGACTTGATTTAAATGACGCCTGTCGTGAACGCACCGAAAGAAACACAATGTGCGTCTTGGACGCGTTGTATCAGGCGTCATTTATATCCAGTCAAGCATGAGCTTTAAGTGAAGATGCATTTCTGAATACGGTGGTAAGAGACGGTATCGGAAAGGCTGTACCGGGACGCGTACGCTGCCGTTTAGTGAGCGGGTAGATTTGCGAGAAACGTCCTCCGTGCGGCGTGATGTAACGGAGGGAGACGGTGGGGTATGTAGCTCTCCGCTCCGTCTGAGGATCCTCACGGACATTCCTCTGACCGCAAGAAGCGCTCTCCCTTTCCCATCCTGTTCTCATCCCCCCACCCCCTACAACTGTGCGGTACACTCCTTTCTTCTTCCACCTTCTTTTGCTTTCTTTCATTCTTCATTTCTATCTTCACCTCCTTTTTTTTTTACTGCTTTCTGTTTTTATTCTTGTTTTTGAAAGTACGGTACTAGGATCAAGTTTCTTACCGTCTCCTGCTTTGTGAAGGGAAGTTATGGCTGAGATCATGCCTTCGAGCCATCCGTAGCCGGCGTTGCGGCCCCCGGGGGGTCCGGACAAGGAGGAAAGACCTCTCCCAGTAGGCCACCTCCGTGAATCAGGATTTTCGATAGCGTATAGAGAGGCATTCGGCCGTTCTGTGTACTGCATAATTGTTTGAAGCTCAGTTGATGTCGCGCAGTTCATATTGCTTTGCTCTGCGCACTCTATCCTGCAATATTTCCAAGTTGTGTAAGACGATCCACTTCAGCCGGCATAAATCGATAACGTAAGGTTCCAGCAGTGTATACGCTAGTTTTCAAATCTGGTGGTCTCGTTTGCCACGTGCTGTCGTGAAGCGATAGATCGGGCGTGTCGTCTCGAGAGAAATAAACCACTAAAAGAAACTACATTCTCTTTTACATTAACGGGCCGCTGGATTCGAAGGTACATGTCTGATGTCCACCAATCAGGAAAGTGGTCGAGCCGTATGTACGCGTACTAGGGTCACATGTCCCTTGTCAAACCAGTCGTGTTCTCGATCTCCGGTGCAGTCGCAAGTGCAAGACCCCGCTTGGTGTACGTATAAACTTTCTTCTTTTTTTTTTCTCAAGCGTTTCAGTGCAGCCATCTTAGGTTGTTGAGACCGCCGTTCTCTATACAGATCGAAAAATTGTGTACTAGTACAGCTCATCAAACCAAATGCACAACATTAGATTTTATTTGTATGCTCGAAAGTCGTTGTACGGACGCGTTCGGCGTTTCGTATCACTCATCTTAATTTGATGTCGCGCCCACAAATCTGAGAAATTGTTCGCGTAACAGCCATAAGTTGCGGCGCCTGCGAATCAACAATATGGTCGCGTATAGCTTCCACCGCCGCGAAAGATTACTGCAACACGAAAGGACTATGCCGGAGTAATCGTGCACGACGCCCCACCTATTCCTTCTTCCTCACCCCCCACCCCCCATTTTCTAGCAGACGAAAACGAAGAGCCATGGGAGTGAAAAATAAAAAAAGAAAGAATGTCCCCTCTCATTAGCCTTCGGCCGTCGGCAACGAGGGATGACGTAAGGTGTAGTTTCTGCTCGCGGTTCATAGAGAGCAACGACTGCACACAGTCAGTGCTCTCCCTTTTGCTTCGTCTCGCAGTCAAGTGCATGCGGCGCTTACGTAACGGTTCGGCGCGCCATCTTGAGCGTGTCCGGGCAGAAAGGCACACCGCAAAATCGCTTCCGAGGCTCGCTGTAGATCCGTCTCATTAAAATGGCGAAGGTCGTTCAGTTTGGCAGCTTCAAGTATGTATGAGGTCGCGATCGAGCGTAATTGGCAAACGTTGCAACATAACGTCATCCCTTGCGGCCGACCTCCAGCTTCGATTCAGAAATATAAAGGTCCGAAGCACAACGAAAAAGAGATAGAATAATGACGAAAAAAATTTTAAAAAAGCAGCGCGGGAAGGACTGGGTAGTTTATCTTGCGTGCGCATTCACTGAAGAATGACAAATTCGACTTGAACTTGGGCCGTTCAGTGCCACCCTTTCGCAACACCTTCACTCTTTACGGTCTTCGGACGACCTACGTGGGGTTCTTTCGCAAGCCCCCTTCTCGGAGGTGAGATTAAAATACCGATGAACCGCGACCCAGGGAAAGGAGGGGGGGGGGGGGGGGCTATCAAATTAGGACGACACAAACAAAAATGTTTCAGCAAACGAGGCACAGAGGAAAGAAAGCAATAAGATAGGAATGTAGAGAGGGATTCTTTTTGAGCTTGTCGAAAAGCCCTCGAAAGAGCCTCAGAGGCGTCGTCTCCTTCATCATTTCAAGAGGCGACCAGAAAGTACTCTTTCAAGACCAAAGTCGCAGCGGGGGAAAAAAAATATTTTAATAACAGACAGAATGACGTTGTAAAAGGGGGGGGGGGGGGGGGGGAAGGAACAAAAAGAACAAGAAAGAAGAGGCGACCAATAAAATTCGATAGACGGGAGTAGGGCACACTGTGAACAGAAAACGGGCGCCCCCACGCCTGTATATTTGGAGCGGTGCACTGTATATATATACTACGACGGGGTGCGCAAAACGACCGGGCAGAAGCACCGCGGACGACATAAAACCGTTTCCCAGCAAGGACAAGAAATTGCATTGCCGTCGAAACAACCGGATCGGAAAGGAAAAGAAACGAAAGGAGGTCGTCGTCATGGTGGTTCGAAGACGCTATATTTGAAAGAAGAGAACGAAGGACGCGGACGAAACAAGGACGCCGTGAGTAAGAGGGAGATCTATAATCACGAGCGCGGTAGACTACAGCACTTATAGCACCGCAACATCAGGCCGAGTGCGCAAGCAGGAAGCAACGAGCGATTCTTCTGGAGGGTTGCTCTCGGGGCGGTCTTACAGAAGGGATAAAAATCTAGCCTTCTTCGTGTGCTTCGGAATAATATTAATAGTAATAATAGTAATAATAATAATAATAATAATAATAATAATAATAATAATAATAATAATAATAATAATAATAATCTGATTGCGGTGCCGCGTACGTTCGATATGGCGTCTCTTCTTTCTGTTGTATGTACATTTCCTCGAGTTAATTGCCTAGTTGATGGGCCTGGTTTCTATCAGTCAGTTTGGAGTTTGCTCGCTCTGTGATGCTTAGCGTGTGTCGTTCTATAAGTACCGTCCCGAAGGCGACGTATCAAGGACAGGAAAGAATCGGTCGGTACAGACGTGGCTGAGGTCGTGTTGGGTGTCGTGCGTTCGTGATTTGTTGTGCTTGACATTGCTCTCTCTCTCGAGAGAGAGAGAGAGAGACAGAAAGAGAGAGAGGGGGGGTTCTTCGAATAATTCAATACCACGCGTCACGTCTCTCCTCACACTGTTATAAAAATATACGTTAGGGAAGCGCTCAAGGTGTAGCCGGCTCGAGCGGGTGTGTTCACGTATTGTATAACAACCAATGCGCTCGTGTACGCTTGAAAGTGGTTGCGCAGGCGCGATCACTGATGAAGGACCATGATGACTTCACGTCACAGCTCGCAAAATTGAGAACTTGTTTGTCTAGCACCACAAGCTAGTGACGCAAAACTCCCAATCACCCCTACCCTATATGAGCCAAAAGTAAGATAATCTCTAACCGTGGCCGCGGATAAAAACAAACAATCATCTAGAAGCTTTTGTCCGCTTCGATCGGATCAAGACGATCGCTGTCCAGTAACACTGCGACGATAAGAATCAACAGGATAGTGAACGCAGTCGCCGCCGTCTCAACTATATCCCCGTGAGCCACAGCTCTACGGAAAGGCGCATATAGCGTACGACTTCCGATCAAAGGCTTAATGTTAAACTGGCCAGCAATCACAAGACTGCGGCGACCACCGCTGGTTCACTTCGGCTGCAAAGGACGAGCAGCAGCATGCTTTCTTTTCTTTTCTTTTTTTCTAAGCTCGCCACACACTGCACGGAAATAAAGCCAAAGGACGACGATGTCGCCTCCGCCACACCGCTCTATTCGGCCCCCCGTGCGACCGTATACGACGCGTGGTTATAGCCATACGGTGGCTGCCCCTCGGTCCTTTCAATTGGGCCGCTTACGAAGTGGCTTCCAAGGAGGCAGCGCGCTCTTTCCAGCCAACGACCCGTGCCCGATGGAGACGCCGCGTGATGAGTCTGCCGGCGCGACCGGAGGAAATCAATGGTGGCCGCCGCTGAGGCCGACGTCGCCAGCTTTGGCTGCAGTTTTGCGAGGCTGACGGCTTCGTAGTCGTGGCTAGCCCCATAGCCTCTTGCAAAGAAAATAAAAGAAGAGAAAGAAAAACTTTTGTTGTGCTGCTAGCGAACGTGTTAGTCAACCTCTGTGGACACTGTGCCCTACCATCGGCAAAGAGAAGAGCGGGTGGTGCACCCCAATCGGAACTTGGCTGTCGCGACGACGTTGCAGAATCTGCAGTGAGGCTGTTCACTTTGTGTGTGTCAAGCCGATTGACGTTACCAGACGCACGCATACACACAAACACTTCAGCAGGTTTCTTTTTTCGTTTTTCTTTTTGCTTAATGTCCACTATTTTAGTAAACGTATGAGCTGACGCAGTACTGCGTCCGCTGAGATTAAACGTCTAAAATGTTCCCGCACAAGACGTCCCGATAAGAACGCTGGCGGACGCCTGAATGGGATTCCAAGAAACTCGGATGGGGGGCGGGAGGGGACGCAGCTTAACTTTTCGATCGTGCGGAGTACAGCTGACCACCGGTAAGGGCAAAAGTTTCGGCGTCCGTTCTGGGGCGATCCACCATAAGGGGGGAGGGGGCAGGAGGCCGGACGACATGCGTCGAAGCGTGCATACAGGCTGGTCTATTAGGCCGGCGCTTGTTTACGAAACAGCTGTGCAAGCTGCAGGGGGCGCTGCGGGGCGCTCGCTTTATCTCGTCTCGAGGGGAGTCGTCCTCGCGTGAGCGAGCTCTCCATCACTCGTTCCTTTCAACCGTCGACGGGACGGCTGCTGCGCATCGTGTCGGGAGGAAAAAAAAAAAAAAAAGGAACGAGCGAGACCAAACTTGCGGAGTACAATTATTTTTCACTTTTCTCGCAAACGGTTAATCTCTTTTTCGCCGTGCCTCGTACTGCCGAAGCGAGTGATTGAAGAGGCCGATGAGCCGCAGGGAAAAGGCCTGTACCGTTTAATGCGAATTTAAGAGCCGGAGTAAAGCGATCCGCTTAGCGCGGCGTAAAACTTAACTTTTTGTTGCTGTTGTTGGTTGCAGGCAATTTCCTCCGCCATTTTCTTTCTATGAGGGCGTGCCAAATGAGTTCAGAAGGAGAAAGGGAGGTGGAGGGGGGATTGTAGAAGAAACTCGAGAGGGAAGTTGTATTACACCTTGGAAACGCTCGGCCTATGCCACATGCCTTTATACACTATAGTGAAGAATACTGGAGAAAGGAAGCGTTTGTATGTCCACTGATACAGGTTGGCGGTTGGTATAGCGTAATTAAAATTCTGGCGTTCAGTGTCGCGCTACCAGTACCCTCGTGAACACAGAGGCTGGAACAGGGCACACTGCAAGGTGTGTGTGTGTGTGTGTGTGTGTGTGTGCGTGTGTGTGTGTGTGTGTGTGTGTGTGTTTGTGTGTGTGTGTGTGAGTGTGTGTGAGTGTGTGTGTGAGTGTGTGTGAGTGTGTGTGTGTGTGTGTGTGTGTGTGTGTGTGTGTGTGTGTGTGTGTGTGTGTGTGTGTGTGTGTGTGTGTGTGTGTGTGTGTGTGTGTGTCCTGTACTTCATCTGCGTTCATGTGCGCAGATAGGCGCCTTGGTGGTGACATGTAGCACCAACAAGCCAAATATCGCAACCCTGATCGAAAATTCTGGGACGGCGTCGACATCTCTAAAGGAATCGCGCAGGAGAGGCTTACTGGGAGGTCATCACGGTCACCAACTTGGACGACGACTGAATCGTTGAAAAGGTCCACTTTAATCTAACTTCTTCATCTCCAGAAACTGTGGAAGAAAGAAAAAAAACGAAACAAACAAAACAAAGGTTCATTACAAAACGCACCGGCCGTCTGTATATTTGTCAGGCTGTTATATGTTGGCAACCATTTGTTTTCTTTGTACTGCAGATGGAGAGGAACACTTTATTAAGGGATAAGTGAGAGTTAGGGAAGATGATAGGCAGGTAAGTTAACTAGACTCACCTCCGGTTGACAACCCTGCTTTTTTTTGGGAGGGGGGGGGGCGCGAGGGGCGGAGGAAATCAAAATAGGGTGGAAAGAGGAAGAAAGAAAGGGGAGAGAGTTTGGGTTGAAAAATACTTTTTCGCCGATGTGAGTATACCGCAGTTGGGACCTGAAACTCGGCACGTATATGCATACTGGTCTGCTTCGCGCTGTGCCCGCTGTAGCGTCTCGATGGCCTAGGTCGTAAGAAATCGTCCTGTGTTGTAAGATAAGTAGTACAATATAGTTGATTGCTCAGGTGGGTCATGCGCCTTGTATACAACAGTTCGGCAGGTCGTGTGTTAATAGAGATCCCTGGCCTATACACTATACTATAAGCGTATACGGAGGGAGGAACGGATTGAGATACTTTGGAAGACGGTGAAAACAAAACTGAAGAACGAAATCCCGCAATATAAAGTTGATAATGATATCTACAGCCATCGGACGCTTCTGAGCTTGCCGCCGTGGCCGCGTCCAACCCCACCACTCAACAAGATGCTCAATACATCCTCGATTCTCAATCTTCATCACCGTGTAGACCGCACTTGTAGTGCTTTTTCTGCTACTTAACAAGGCGCCCCTCATCAGTCTTGGTCAAAAGGAGGTTCATCGGTAATAAATATATATATAGAGAAAAAAAAAGGAAACGAAAAGGGGGTGGGACCGCCTGTTCGCCGGATCAAACGAGAACAGCCTTCTTCACGGTTCACGAACGCCGATGAAAAGCGTGTTCCTCTCGATTTTTCTATTTGCCACGATACCTCGGAGGCAAGAACTTCCTGTGCGAGGCACTCTCTCGAAAAGATCTGCGACTGTGTGCAGCTGCAGCCGCTAACGCAATAAAGGAACAGCAAGAACGAAGTGAAGAACGAGCGGAAGGCGAAGGATTTGAAAGGGGAGGCGGATATGCCCGGGGCAATCTCGATCCGGTTGCGAGCAATTATTATTGGCCGTTAAAGAAAAGCTGGCCACATCATCGGCCTGCGCAGGAAAATCTTGGTCAGCAGAGCGCGCAGAAAAACGTTGTTCTTCACTCTATCTTCTTCTTGCTTTCTTTCTTTTTTCACTCTGTAGAATCGTCCTTTCTTTCTTTAGTTTAAGTTCTATATTGCACTTTGAACCTAACGCTGGTACCTTTATCTTGCCATACAGAAGGAGAGAACTTATTATACGACGAAAGGCGGTAAGGAGGCCCTTCCTTACTTAGTATGTTCTAGCCAGCCACCCATTTATTCAAGGAACACACTAAAGGCATTCTGCTTTGGCGGAACACCACGTCAAGCCAGTAATAACAGCTCTGGCATAAAAAGAAAGCACCAGGAAAGCGTCAATAACACCGTCGCACGTAGACGCCGACTGAGTTAAACCACAAAAGACACTTACTTCAAAACACTGCCATCTTTACTGCCCTTATAGTTAAAGAGGAAGCTCAAATGTAGCACACACTCCTCGTGGGATGCTAATAAATAGTGTTGTTGCAAGGGAAGGACTTCTTCACCTTCTTAGCCTGTCTCACGTTTCATCGCTCCCACACTTCCTTTCCCTCTCGTTTGCTTTATTAAGTGTCGGCATCCACCGTCGCTTCCGATCTTTGTTTCTCGCGTTCGATCTTCGCTCGCTTATAGTTTCCTTTCGAGCGTCGCTTGGTTCGTCGTTTAATTATCGCTATTTGTATTTCCTCCTCCTCCTCCTCCTCCTCCTCCTCCCTCTTGTCTTTTATTTCTTTAACCGCATGGCCTGCGAAGCGAGGAACAAACTTGCACCGGGCAGCCTCGCCCGCTTCCGGCGAACCGGAACGCCCGCTCGTTTTCACGACCCGGTTCATCCGCGATCGCAACAGCGCGCGCTTTCGAAGCCACGAATACTCTCTCTCTCTCTCTCTCTCTCTCTCTCTCTCTCTCTCTCTCTCTCTCTCTCGGATACACTATAGATACGCGATATGTGTCTGGCGGGCTACGCAGTTGGGGCTGCGGCTTCGAGCTCGGACGAGGAAAGAAGCAAGAAAGAGTAATACACAGACACACAGCCAGAGGAAGAGGGAGAGAGGCGACGGGAAGAGCCTTGCGAGGAAAGGAGTGTATACGCACGAACGGACGCACACACTCCGTATACGCACGCGAAATGCAACGACTTTAATAACGGCCATCCATAAGATGCACTGCCGGCGTGCGGCGGTGTGACGCGCTTATGTAGGCATCCCGTCCACAATCAAACTTGTTACTCTCTGCATATTTTTTTTTTCTGATGCACGAAAACCCATTTCGATACCGTTATTAACCCTTCTTTCTGTCTGTATGTTCTTTTATTTTCAGGCGTTATTTGTACATTTTTCCGCTTCCCCTCGCCCTGTAAGAGATCGACAAATGCATATATCTTCTTTTTTTTTTTCTTGTTGCATCTGGATCTGTATATAGACTGGTGGTTTCAGCTACCCGGCTTTCCCGTGAACATTTCTTATTATTGTTCATCCTTTAGACTTCTGCATCTTCATTTCTTTTTTTCTCCTCCAAAGGGGTCACACGATCAGCCGACCATAAAACAGCCTATAGGAGTTCACCGAATTTCTCTTTTCGCCTGTACACTCGCCTCGCAACCTCGCGAACTTGGCTCTCCCGAAGACCGAAGCACTCCATTTTTCTGACTCTCCTCGTAGCTGTCTCATTCCCTGGCGTCGCTCAGTTTCTTTCTTATTGGTTTTCCGTTTCCTCCCTTTATTCTGGCAAGCTGGCAAAATTTATAGTCTGTTTGCTCTTGCAGGTTTCGTCGTTCTTGAGCCGATCTCGTTATTCCCCCGCTGTACTCGTGGCGTCCGCGGGGAACGCGCGCCTCTAAAGCTGCCGCGTGGTTCCCATAACGTGCTGGAAGCAAACGCACGTTTTTAAGAGCAAGAGTGGAAGGGAAGAGCGAAAATAAGGCGGGAACAGTGTTTTTCGTGCCATCACCCCAACCCTATACACAGGCTATCTATCTATCTATCTATCTATCTATCTATCTATCTATCTATCTATCTATCTATCTATCTATCTATCTATCTATCTATCTATCTATCTATCTATCTATCTATCTATCTATCTATCTATCTATCTATCTATCTATCTCTACCTCTATCTGTGTGTGTGTGTGTGTGTGTGTGTGTGTGTGTGTGTGTGTGTGTGTGTGTGTGTGTGTGTGTGTGTGTGTGTGTGTGTGTGTGTGTGTGTGTGTGTGTGTCCCCTTTCCTGCTCATTTCTCTGTAAACTGCTCTTCGAGAATGTAAACGAACAAATAGGAACTAAAAGTAGAAACGTTAAGACGAGCTGACAATCGTTAAAACAGGCAAAAAAAAAAGAAACAGCAGTTGCTGCGCGAAGATCAACACATTGCATGTATACAGCCTATAGCTGCTCCTGGCTTCCCTGCTTCGCGCTTCATGTCTGGAAGTAGAGGTCGAGCGGAGACAAGAAGAAATCTATGAAGGAGTAACAGCAAATAACGTAGACTCTAGGTAAAAACGCAATTTTCGTTTCCTCCCCGCGCCTAAGAAACCAAAAGGATATGCCCGATAGATGTCGACCCTTCCCCCTCCTTTTTCTCTTTCTCTCACGCAGATACCAATGTGAAACTTCGGGTTTATACTTGTACAAGTACATTGACAGATAAATGTATGTTTCATGGCGAGGATGTGGGAGGTGCACACACACACACACACACACACACACACACACACACACACATATATATATATATATATATATATATATATATATATATATATATATATATATATATATATATATATATATATATACACTACAGTGATCTAACAACAATGTCGTTCTCCAACCCCGCCGATCCGTCCGTCGTTCGCGCCGGCGATCCGTGACAGACATGTCGCTCTGCGCGAGCCCACAAGCTTCGTCTCTCGCGAAAGGAGGAGCTGGAGGAGGGAGAGAGTGAGATGGCGCCCGTCACTATGTTAGGAAGGAGCAAGACGGCGCGGGCGGGAGGGCTTGCTTCGTTGCTTTGTCGACATTACTGTTGTCGTTGTTGCTGCTGATGTTGTCCTCGGAAGATGGAAAAAAAAAAACAACGTTGAGCGTAGAGGATATGCCGAGAATCAGGCGGAAGGAGGGAAGACGCCGAATGAAACGAGGCAAATGCGCAACTGGGAGGTGCGAGAGAGAAAAGGATAAGATCAATGCGTAGGTGAGCAGCCAGCCGCGCAAAAAAAAAGAAAAGAAAAAAAAGGGGCAAAACACATTTGCAAAACGAAAGAGAGAACATACGTTAGGGGCGATATGCAGGTTCGAGGAATTTTGTGATAGCGACTAGAGAGTCATTGCCAAAAATTCTTTATTTTCTTTCTGTGCTTCTATCCTTTAACTTTCTTTAACTGTCCTTTAACTCATTTAACTGTCCTTTAAGATGAAAGTAGCGAGATGTGTTAAATGACTTGTATTGGAATCAATGTCAACATTCTTCTCCTTCTTTCCTTTCTTTTATTTATCGCTTTGTTGCATTTTAATCAAAGAAAATAGACAGAAATTCTGCATAGCGATAGTTAACAAGGCCGTAAAGACAATAATAAGTAAAAACTTCCAAACTACCGCGCCAACTATTCTTGTGTATGTTGCCTTTCCAGTGTATTTTGATTTCATCTTCTCATCTCGGTGTTAGTCCTCCTATTCTTGCGAGCCGTCGTCTCTGAATACCCCCATCTCTCTCTTTCTCTCCCTCCTTTCACTTCCCCTACTCCCTTCCTCCAGCGCAGGGTAGCCAACCGGACTCTTCACTGGTTAACATCCATGCTTTCCTTCCATATACATCTCTCTCTTCAATTTCCTACTCGCTTCCGTTCTTTCTTTTTCTTTCTTTATTGTGTACCTGACTTCAATCCTTGCTTATTTCATATCATCCACTGCGGCTTCTTTCTTCCTGTATTGTTTCTTCCCTTTCCCCATTTAGTTCGACCTCTTTCCACGCTGCATGTTTAGTGTCTCTCGCTCCTTTATATCTCCCAAATAATTCTTCTTTAGCACTGATTCCTTTTTAATCGCAGCATTAACGCTTCGACATCGTCGTTCCTTCTTTCCGTCACACTTCTTATTCTTACTATATTTTTATGTTCTTAAAGCGATCGAGGCTTTCTTTGCTGAACCTCCCGACCTTTCCTGACCGAGGCTGCTGCTGCTGTTGGCTAGCTGAACAACTCAAGTGCAGTAAATGAGAGAAGTGCGTGTCCGATGACAGGGGATCGAACCCCCAGCACTGCATACAGTCCGGTCCTCTAACAGTTAAGCCACAATCCGCACGCATGCATCTCTCGTGCCAGCGTCCACTAACCAGTCCCCCAATAACGTAGCGGGGGACTCCGGATTTATTTTTGACCAG
Organism: Dermacentor albipictus; assembly: GCF_038994185.2. NCBI lineage: Eukaryota > Metazoa > Arthropoda > Arachnida > Ixodida > Ixodidae > Dermacentor > Dermacentor albipictus. Next base: position 111,955,804 of record NC_091823.1, read on the forward strand.
CTTGGGTTCTTTAACGTACGCCCAATGCGCGCTACACAGGCGTTTTTTTTTTTTTCCTTTGCATTGCGCTTCCATGGAAACGTGGCTGCCGAGGCCGGAATTTGATCACGTGCCCTCGGACTGAGTAGCGTAACGCCAAAGTCACTACGTCACGACGGCTTATCATTTTATCTGCGAGTGGACTGCTGGCAACTTAACGAAGCGTTTCCTGCAGCCCGATGTCGAAATGATCTCTCGTTATTTCCGGGCAGTCGCAGTTGCTACCCAGTCATGATTTCAATGCCAGATCAAACGGCGACTTATATAGTCGAGGAGAGCTAAGGCACAGCAGATTAAGAAATTAACGTAGAGACTGCTTCGATTTAAGAAGTATGCATCAAAAAAGCAACCAACAGCATGAAGGCAGGCCTGTGAACAAGGTACCTTCTTAGGCCTTACACGTTTTGTGCACCGCGATGTTTCGTAACACTATATATATATATGTATATATATATATATATATATATATATATATATATATATATATATATATATATATATATATATATATATATATATATATCCTGCTAAAGTGCCCTCCGAATTTCTCTTACAATGACGCCACTAACGAAACAAGGAGGAATGTAAGGTTCAAGTGAGGGTAGAAGGACTAAATTACGTTAGCGCGTTAGATGAAAGCAGATTACCGAAGCGCTGCGAAAGAAAAGGTGGCGGGGGGGGGGGGGGGTGCAAAGAACCGTGACGTTATAAAACTGGCTCAATTGCGCCTACACGACCCGACGACGGACCGAGAGAACGTGTGTCGCAAGGAAAAAGAATTCGCCCTCATCTGAAAAATATTGCGAAATGCAGGTCCAGGTCCTCCTTCATCGAAGTCGGCGACAAAAAAGAAAGGAAGAAAAGAAAGAAAGAAAGAAAGAAAGAAAGAAAGAAAGAAGGAAATAAAGAAAGAAAGAAAGAAAGAAAGGAAGAAAGAAAGAAAGAAAGAAAGAAAGAAAGAAAGAAAGAAAGAAAGAAAGAAAGAAAGAAAGAAAGAAAGAAAGAAAGAAAGAAAGAAAGAAAGAAAGAAAGAAAGAAAGAAAACGCGCGCGCCAGCGTTCGTCGACGGATCGTATCCCATGCCACGGCGCGGGCTCTCAAGGCGGCATGGATGACGCTAATTGACGCATAGCGTGGCGCTGCTATTTGCATTCCTCGCTATCTATGCATTACTTGTCTAGCGAGAACAACACACGGACACTGCATTTCGAGTTGCAGCGGCGTTCACAAAAGAGAGATCTCCCCTTCTCGTTAATCGCTTCAACCCTATCCCCTGCCTGCTGCCTATGTCCCTGCCTTTACTCCCTCCTTTCTCTCTCTCTCTCTCTCTCTCTCTCTTTAGTTCTTTAGCGCAGGCACTCGAATCTCCCGCCTCTGTGTCCTCGCATAAGAGGACGCAATTACCGGCCCGTCGGTGGCTAATTCCGGCCGACAGTCGAGCCGAGTCAAGCCGACGACGTATAGCCTGTGCGTTCGGCGGCGTGAGAAAGCGCGGGCGCTTCGACGTCGCGGTGATTTGCGATTCGTCGTTTTTGAACGTCTCGTCGAAAAGCTCTTCCCTCCTCTTGAAGGGCACGCACGTCTAGATCGTACAGAACCCGCTACCTCCTCCGGCACAAACGCACGGGCCGATCCATCTATAGAAAAGTTAGGGCACGCAGGCACAAACCAATCGGTATAGAAACGCGGTGCGAACAGACAAACGATGCTGTTGGAGTGGAGTAGCGAGAGCGTCTGCAGGTGCGAAACGTAGGTTGATGTGGGTGATAGTGGGGATAGAAAGGGGGGGGGGGTGAAAGCAAATGAACACAGAAACCATAAACGAGAGAGAGAGAGAGAGCTGCACGTTAAATTCCTTAGCCTTGGAAATGAGGCAAAGCAAATAGCAACGAGGGACGAAACTATAGATTTAAAAAAAAAGCGGGGGGGGGGGGGGGGGGGCGATGGCACGGAAGGAGAAGAGCACGTGACAGATCAGCTAGAAAAAAAAAGTTATAAAATGCTAGGACGCAGAATGTCAAAGCCCGGGGAAGCGATTAATAAGATGGAATCGTTAGAACAGAGCCGGGAGCTGAATGACAAGTGAGAAAGAGGTGGGAAGGGAGGAGGAACAAAACCAAGTCGAGGAAGAGAGAGAGAGAGAGTAAGAAATCAGCGAGGAGAAGCGCTTGAGGCAGGGCCCGCGCGTCGCACGTCCTAAGGCCGCGGTGGCGCGTGAATTATTATTTGCACGTCTCTTTAAGCCCGGAGAGACGTGTCAGCGTCCGTGACGCCGAGCGAAGTGACAGGCCGGCTCGGCGCGGCGGCGGGGGATAATGAACGTCAACTGGCAGGCTGCGGCAGGGAGGAAAGAAAATAACAAGAAGCCGTCCCGATCGCTCGCGCGGAGGCTATGCGGAACCCGCGTGTACGCCATAAGAGACTCCGGTACATTCCTGACAAGGAAGCGAAGAACGAAGCAAATCGAACAAAAGAATACGGAACGGAGTGTCACACGCACCTCTTTTGCACGCCACGTCTGGCATCTCTCTCTATCGTGCACTATACGTTCGGAAATCTTTCTCCGATACCTCCGCCCGCCCCCCTTTTCTCTCAGCTTGATTTTCTTTTCACCCCTCGCTTCTTCGTGGTCGTCCTCGGCAGCTATTTGTATTTCCGGTCCGACGAGCGCGCGCGCGAGCGCGCACGGCCACCAAGCCGAGTTGTTCGTTTCTTCCTCAGTTTTCTTGTCCAGCTTTCTGAAGAAGGCGTATGTAGGCGCCTTCTTTCTCTTCGCCACCCTCCCTCTCCTTCTCCCTCCTGTCTATATACACTGCGCACGTCAGCGTCGGACAGGCATCGCGGCACGCCCGCTGACAAAACGCCCGTCGCCTCTCTCCTTCGGGAGCTGTGAGATAAAGCAATCTCCGCTTCCTCCTCTTCCTGCGTTCTCTCCCCTCCTCCTTTCCTTTGACACCACACGTAAGCACCAGCGGCAGCGGCGGCGGCGGGTGGCCGTAGCTCTCTCCTCCGGCGACGGCGTCGAACCCCTTAACGAAGCTCGAGAGGCAAGGGAAACCCTCTGGTCCTTGCGTCATCGTCGACGGAGCAATCCGGCGTGCGATAATTAGCGGCGGCATCGAGACGCCTGCGCGATGGGACGTTCCTACTTTGGGGTCGCGGCGCCACCCGTCCTGTCGGCTGCGGTCGGTGTGACAGACGCCGCTGGGAGCGGCTTGAAGAGAAGGCAGTCGGTGATCCTTATCCTGTAGCTCATGGAAAGAAAAAACGTCTTTCTGTCTCGGTCTCCTGAATGACTACACGCTTCGTTGTTCGTGGACGACGTCGCTTTCGCTTTCTAGGCGATTAGCTGTTTCTGGGCGACTGGACTCGCTCCTCCCTTTTAGATCCGATCATGTTTCAGGGTCGGGGCAGGAAATGGAAGTGCACATATGTGCAGGATGACCTTCGGACGTTTCGGCGCACTTTTCTCGGCCTCAGTCTCGGGACGAGAAGGACGGTGTCCTCTTTCGTAATTATGTCCCGACGTCGCTTCGACTAACTGTTAAGTGTCTCATATGTCAAGCTGCAAATCATAACACGAATGGCAAAAGTGCTCGCGAGTGACACACCCCCATTGAACAGGCGGTGTGCTTTGCTCCCGCGGTGATCACGCAAGTGCCGAGTGCGCTCCCAATGTTCTCTTTCCTCTTCATTCACTCATTTGGGCTTCCACAGGTCTCTGCATATCGAACAGTATTTTTTTAAATTGCGATAGCAGTTATGTGGCCACTGCAGGCTAATTTTTGCCGTCGTCGTCGTCGCCCTGAGGTTACGTATAAATTTAGGTATACGTACGCTATATGTCATGCCTAGCTCTATGACATGCGGTATATACGGGTTATATTGCCTCACCATTCTACCAAAAACTTTTCATACCAGGTCTTACATTCTTGACAAAATTATTCCACATAATTTTGAGAATGACAGCCCACCAAACAAATGTCATGAAACAAAGCACATTGCCAGCGCATGCCTTTATCTTAAATCTTCTTGGACTTAATCATTAAAAGTGCGGAACAATAACAGAGCTCATATCTTAAAATGATGTAACTTTACTGGCGCGGCTGTGCACTACCTCCGAGATCGGCTTAGCAAATTCGTTTGAAACATACCCGATACGGAAAAGTCGTAAAGACGTAAGTGGCCTTAATTAATACGCATAAATGAAATCGTTCGTTGTCAGGATGCACACAGAGGACCCCTATAGCACAACAGCTCGTATTTATTTACTTAGCTTACGTTTATTTCAATTCATACTGCTACTACAGCTACGAGTCTTACACTACGTATATGTAATAGACATATTTCTATGGCATTCGTTGATTCGCCCTTATGGCGGAACTGTCTGTCTGTCGTCTGTCTGTGTGTCATCTGTCGTCTGTCTGTCTGTCGTCTGTCTGTCTGCTTGTTTGTTTGTTTGTTTGTTTGCTTGTTTGGTTGTGAAATACGACCATTGTTAGTATTACAGCGACCAGCGTCGACCGGTGTTGCAACTACGAAGCCCAGCGGTGTCGTTTAACAGACTGCGCATCAGCGTTGTGGCGGCGCATGCCGACGCTGGTCACTGCAACGGTATCCACTCCCGCATGTGCGCGTTCGGTGACAGCCGCCGCTCGCGCGGCGGTTCACGCGTCGTTTCGCCATTTCGTCTCGCGCGTGTTTCCCGACGCGTCGCCTGCGTGTGCGAGCCTGTGTATACGGTCCCCTATATATGGTGGCGGCCACGACATGACGTTTACAGCCGGCGGCAAGCGGCGATACACGACAAGGGGTTTGGCGTTCTTGCTCCATTCTTTCCGTCCGCGCGCCTCGGAACAAACTGCTGTTGTGACGACCGGCTTTCCGGTGCGCGAGGCCTAATTGCAGCCGAGGCCCCGAGCGCTCCTCGTAAATCATGCACGCTTGATTTACAGCAGTTATAAAGGGAGAGGGGGTTGCGCGCCCTACCACACAGCAGCGCCTCCGTTCTTTTTTCCTTTTTTTTTTGTTCTTCGTGTCTCGTGTCCTCTCTCCCGTTCCCGTGCCTACATGTCCAGTGCCCGTGGCACGTGAGAGATTCTTTTCTTCGTCTACGAAGCCGCGCGGCATACTACTACTCTATATAGCCGGCTCCTGCCATAACCGAAGCCCACCCACCAGCGATGTCTGGACTGTTCCTGTGGTCTGCGCAGCCTCGGCTCTGCCATCGCAAGAAGGCTAAACGAAACAAAGAAAAAGTTGTGAAAAAGGAAACAGACTGAGCTTCTTGTAGCTCGACCGTTTCGAGCTCGACACGCTGCGGACCCCCTTCCCAACGACAAGACCGCGGCGCTCCTCGGCTCCGAACACCGGCGCCGCGGGAACGGAGCTTGTCGCGCGGCTCGGAGGTCTTGACGACGGCGGCGGCGGCGCGATTCGCCGACTCTTCTTGCCCGCACAGGCGGGGTGCTTAATGAGCCGTGAAAGCAAAACCCGTTTAACGGCGCCCCGCAATCCAATAAAAGAGTACGCGCTGTTTGCTATACGCGGTGCTGCAGCCGACACGTTGGTGCTGTGCGTGGCTTCGATGTGCACGCTGAAGGGACGGAGAGGGAGAGATACTGAGTTTGCCCGCGCCCGCTTGCGGATGGCGGATAAGAGGAGTTCCCGTCCCTCGTCCTTTGTGGCGGACACCGGGGGGCCGGAATGAGAGATTACCGGCGCGACGGAAGATGGAGGACACTCTCCCTCGCTCCTCGACGTCACCGGGCGCAGCGCCGTTGACAAATCTAAGGGGCGTGAAACGCGATTTGGAACTCCGCGATATGAAATAATGGGATCTCAGAGTTGTCTCGCGCAGGCGCCGTGTGTGGGGTTGTAGGTTCCTTGAACGATGGTGGGTGTAGACAAGTGCAGAAAGCGAGAGAGAAGTGGGGCCCGGAGGACGGGGGAGACGAAAGGGAAGAGGCAGAGAGGTCAAGTAGTGGAGAAAATTTGGTTTGCTACCCTAGACTGGGAATCGGGGAAGAGGACGGTAGAAAGGAAAAATAACGTAGAGAAAGAGAGAGAGAGAGAGAGTGCGCAGCATCACGCCCAGCACAATTAACACCAATTCACGCTCTACAGCTGTCGCTGCAGTATGTTGCCCGTAGAAACTGTAGCAGTGCCTTCGTCACCCTCTGCTACGATGGCTTATGTGGTCGGCATTGCGAAATTGTTTGTTCTGATAATGGTCTTTGATCAAAGCGAGCTACTGCAGTTGCGAACGATCGTCCCTATAAACACTGCAGCGAGGTCAATCACTTGTCGAAGGGTCACTTCGCGACCGCATTCGTCACACGTAGCATTGTCGGTCCATTCCGATGCGAAAAAGGAAAGACTTTATAAAGCCATAGCTTACAAAGCAGCGAAGACAAGCGGAGAACGCTCTCGGGTGTCTTACGTGAAACAACGTGTTCGTTGTCATCACGCTTTACTTTTGTAGGCGGAACCGGCTTAAGTGACTGAAACCACGGGAGAAAAAAAAAAGAAGAAGACTCAGTGCCCTTCCACTCTCTGAAGAAGGATGACCAGCGAAGCTGTCTATGTGAGCCCCTTAATCGCTTACTGTACCTGCGCAGCGGGTCAGCCCGGCATGGCACAACCTTCGGGATCGGCCCACGTATGGGGAGTGCTTAACGCCTGCTTCACCTCCGCCGCGGGCCGGCCCGGTATTGCAATATCTTCGGGATCGGCCCACGTAGGCAAAACCGTTGGTATACGCGCGGACGCGATCCGCCAGATCCCAGCAAAAACAATTCTGTTGCTTGCGGGCGTCCTCCGTTTTATTACGCCCGTTTTAGTACACCCGTACACCCGATTCGTGCCTTCCCGCGGTGTTTGAATGGCTCGCATGCGCCACGTTTCAGCGGTTTCGGAAGCTGACATATAGCGCGCGAAGGTCGAGTCAAAGAAAAAAAAAGAAAAAAAAGCAGATTCAAACTGCAGCGTAGACGTCAGCTTAACGCGAAAGATTCGTGATTTGTAGTGAACGGTTTTGTGAGCACTGTAACTGTTGTGTAGTGAACGGTTATGTGAGATTATGCGCTATATGGTGTGTACACTTATCATGAGTGACACATTATCCTTCTAATGGTAAAATACAAGATTGAAAGCAAACTAATCCCCAGTGGCACATACATACCCAGTGGCCCCATGACTGCACGTACCCAGTCGTCCCTGTGACACATAATATTACACGGCGCGATCACCATGGGATCGGCCCTCGAAAAAGGCGAGACAGGTTGCACTGTCACCGAGAACAATCCGTTAAAACGCGGCGATATAACGTGCGTACTGCAGCAGCGTGCTGCGAAATGCGAGCGCTTTGCTGCCTTATAATTAAGCTATATTACGCTGCAGTTCAGCGCCACTCAGAGAAGAATGCTTCGCATTAAAAGAAGCCACTCGAGAGTTCATAATGTTCGACTGCGCTCATAATGGTTATACGGTCAGCAGAGTATGGTTATATAGTAGAAGCAATTGGGAAACGACACTTTTGGGTCTACTTCACGATTCGCGCTAGTTTGTCACGTGCGCCCGCACGCATTTATTGATCCCATTTTTATATCGGCTGAACGCGTAGTTGTAACTAGCCCTTGTGTGTCTGTTTTTCATTGTCTCCGTCTGGAGCGTGCATGGGTTGCAGGTCTAGTCTGCGATCGTGGAATATCATCAATAATGATGTCAAGTTTGAGACATTCGTGAGGTACCACGCAGTGGCGTGCAACTTTTCTTTTTCTTTTTCTTTTTTTTGAAGATAAGCATTAGAGGACTGGAAGTGGTCGTTTCACTGCATGCCGTGAGCGGTTCCTGATAGGACGATATATCCGATTGGATTTTAGAACGTGCTCTTAATAAATCACGCTAAAGGGCTAGTAGCATGCAGAGGAGGAAGTTGGCCTGCAAACCATTCGCTACACAAACGCATGCCTCGCGCATATACTGTTCTCCTAATGCACTTTGTATTTGTAAATAATGATGTTATCCAGTTTCTATTTTTAGATGTACGCCATCAGCATGAATGTAGTAAAGCCCTGTGTAATTATCTGTCTTTCTATTTCTTCTTTCTTTTTCTTTTTGCGAGGTGATTCCTCACTGGAATAATCAGGGATCGGTTGCTACAAATTGCCTTCGTCTACGCAGCAGCCGGAGATTTTAACTGTATCGCGTCCCAAAAAAGGAACCAAAGAGAGCGCGAGCACTATATCGTGCACGCGGCACCGCTTTGCGTCTAACCGTATACACGAGCAGTCGACGCAGTGCAATAACGCAACACGAGCAAGAGGACGCTTACATGCTCGCTCGCAGCCGTGCAAAGCGGCGTGACATTCGCTTGTTGCCGGCACTATCTGTTTCCCAGCGAGCACGCGGAAAGAAGCTCGCGCGCTCCCGCTCCTATAGCAGATCGTGACCCGCTCGAACAATTATTAGCGATTCGCTCGGAACCGGTATATACAGATAGCCACGTTCGCCGCCCCTCTCACTCCACCACCGTGGAGCCAGGAGGCACTGTATACTCAAGCCGAAGATAAAAGTGCGCGCCGCGTGAGAAGAAAAGAAGAAGGTCGATCCGGAGCGGCTTTATTTCTCGCGCTTGCACGGCCTTTCTCGACTGCGATGGGACGTCGAATGCGTATACTTGTGCTAAATAGATACGCGACTGCGAGCACCGCGGTGTCCTATATATCTGGGACGTTGCGACTGCCAGCCACCGTTTAGGCCTCCCGCTTTGCGAAGCGACAGGCGCAGCGTCTCGGTGCTTTATAGTTGACCTCCTGACAGCTGTGTCGAGCGCCGTGCGCTGTGTGGTTAGCCCTCGCCTATATAATCTTGTTATATGAAGAGCCTGCCTATAGCGTTCTCACTCCAGCGGTGTACCTGTAACGAGTGAGAAGCGTCAAGCTTCGAGGAGCGCCAGTTTCTATTCCGCTGTGATCGCAAAACAACTAATTCACTCGTATAGGCACGCGAAGAACAAAGATATGGTGATGACTGAATGATTACCTCGTATGGCTTTCAATGCGGTACGCTTGGCATTCAAAAAGCTATAGAAAAAGACAACGGGCAATTGTGAACGATGTTCCTTCGCCTATATACAAAACACCCGATGACTGTCAGTTCAAGAATGCATGCCACTGTGTACCTACTAGAACATAATTATTACTCGCTTTCGTCATTACGATGATCTAAGACACCCGGAAGGGATGCGAGTACGAAGGTAACGGGGGTAATCAAAAATGGTCAATGGGAAGGCGTATGGGTGCGAATGTTTAACAGTGTACGCAGCACTGGGCCGTATAATATAAAGTTACCATTTACTCTTTTCGCTACTGGAAAGCGGTGTTGCGATATTAACGTGTTGTGTCAGTCGTCGTTACTGACTTATGCAAGGGCGTACTGACGACGACGGTAAAGCTTTATATATGAATATGGATCAGGCACGTACCCAGGGGGGGGCCCGGGGGGGCCCGGGCCCCCCCCCCCCGAAATTATGTGGCATACGCCCCCCCCCTCCCCACCCACGCCACCACTCCTCACACATTCCTGAAGCGCCGCCAGATCAATGTTGAGACTTGGCAGCTGTTCATCGGTCAGCATTATGCTGCCTTTTTCACTCCTTTTAGGTGGCGGTAGTTATCGGCATCTCTTGTAATGTGAAGGAAAGTTTTCTCATAGATTCCGCACCCACGCGATTAACTGGAGATGCGTTCAGTTGTCACCATCTATTCAACCATCACGCGCATAGCTGTTACTTTTGTTAGTTCAACCTTCTTTGTTTAGGCTGATCCTGGGACCAGGAGAGGGATGCGACTGTTACTCAGCTGGCCTGTACTCTCATGGAACGAGTTGCGGCTGGAGAAAACGCCAATTGCGTTTAACTTTTGCCTTTGCTTCATTATTTCCTTGAATTACGGCTCGCCGCGACGCTGGCAAATGCCCGGAACCATATACACGTGATATGGGTTAGATAAGGTGGGAAATAATGTGAAAGAGCGTCCATCATGAAACCCTGCAATAACCCTTAAACCCATAAGCAAGATGACTGTCGCCCGTTACCTTGTCTGTTTTTCCCTAATTGTATAGCACTTTTCGTGCAAGATTGGCAACTGGAAACAAAAATCGCAAGGAGTTGAGAAATTAAGCGATCTACTAAGGGAGAGAGCCAAGGCAACAACCAAACTGCAAGCAAAAGCGAATAATAAAAAAGTTAACCATTGTTTATGAGAATATTTATGGATCAACATCTTTTTATTTAAAAAGTAGGTAGAGAAAACGCCGCCGGAAGTGGAGAGCAATTACTTGTTTTGAATGACGCTTCTACAGTTATCGGTCGAACCGCCTCACGTAGCCACTTCTCTGCTGCGCTTATGTGGGTGTTTTTCTAACCTTTCGCGGTGAGCGCAGTAAGTCCAGAATTGCAGAGTCCTGCGCTCTATGCAGTTGTATGGGACTGGCGGCCGCACAGCGTTACGCAATTCGCGGAACTGTCAAAACTGATCCACAAGGCGAAAATAACTGATATTCGAAACTATAACATGAGAAAAACTGAAGAAGCCGTAAAAAAATGAACGCAGCCTGAAATCAGTAAATAGGAAGCATGGCATAGGACAAACCATGATGTATTCACTAAAATATAAGGAGGATAATATCATAAGCAATCTCGAAGATATAGTAAATAAGCAGCGGAAAAATTCTAAGCTGACCTGTATACAGTACCCGGAGGAGTCACGATACCTTACTTAGAAACAGTAATGAACAGGATACAGAAACTCTCCTATAACTAGCGATGAGGTCAGAAGGGCCCTGCAAGACATGAAACGATGAAGAGCGGGAGGAGAAGGTGGAATAACAGTCAGTGGCGTAGCTAGGTCTTCTGGCACCCGGGGCCCGTAAGTCTTCTGTCACCTCCCCCCCTCCCCCGGGGTGTAGCCGGCAGTAAGAGGGGTGTCTTCAGACGTATATGACACCCCCCCTCACCCCCCCCCATTGGCCCCTTGCACCCGGGGCCCACGGCCCCCCTGCCCCCCCCCCCCCCCCCCTGTTGCTACGCCACTGATAACAGTCGATTTCATCAAAGATGGAGAAGACATAATGCTTGGACAACTGGCGGCTCTTGATACGAAGTGTCTATCGACTGCAAGGGTCCCAGAAAACTGGAAGAATGCAGACATTATACTAATTCACAAAAAAGGAGACGTCAAAGAATTGAAAAATTATAGGACCATTAGCTTGCTCCCAGTATTATATAAAATATTTACCGAAATAATCTCCAATAGAATAAGGTCAACACTGGATTTTGTCAACCAAGGGAACAGGCTGGCTTCAGGAAGAGACACCTTACAATGGATCACATCCATGTCATCAATCAGGTTATTGCGAAATCTGCAGAGTACAATAAGCCTCTGTATGTGGCTTATATAGATTACGAAAATGCATTTGATTCAGTAGAGATACCAGTAGTCATAGAAGCACTACGTAATCAAGGACTACAAAACGCTTACGTAAAAAGCTTGGAAAATATTGCTACATGCGTGTGGTATTTGTTTGTTAGAATGAGGTGCGTGGGCGCCATCACTCCAGAAAAGAGGAGGAAGAACGAACTGGGCTCGCGCTGTGAATCTAACCGGTCAGCGCTGCGACCGTTGTTGTAAATATAATCTGTATAAACTTTCTCGTCTTACTGACTCCTCCTTCGCGTAAGAATATCTACAGAGGTTCCAGCTACCTTAATTCTACATAAGAAAAGCAGGGACGTACCTATAGAGAAAGGGGTCAGATTGGAAGACACAATTTCTCCAAAGCTATTCACTGCGTGCTTAGAAGAATTCAAGCTATTAAACTGGGAAGGTTTAGGAGTAAAGATCGACGTCAAATATCTCAGCAACCTTCGGTTTGCCGATGACGTTGTTCCATTCAACAACAATGTAGACGAGTTACAACATATGATTGGAGACCTTAACAGAGAGAGTGTAAGAGTGGGGTTGAATATTAATATGCAGAAGATGATAATGATAAATAGCCGGGCAAAGGAACAAGATATCAGGATCGCCAGTCGGCCACTAGAGACTGTGAAGGAGTACGTTTACCTAGGTCAATTAATCACAGGGAACCCTGATCATGAGAAGGAAATTCACAGAAGAATAAAAATAGTTTGGATCGCATACGGCAGACATTGCCAGCTCCTGACTGGAAGCTTACCATTATTATTGAAAAGTAAGGTGTGCAATCAGTGCATTTTGCCAGTGCTGACGTATGGGGCAGAGACTTGAGAACAAGTTAAGGACCGCGCAAAGAGCGATCGAACGAAGATTGCTAGACATAACGTTAAGAGAGAGAAAGGGAGTGGTTTTGATCAGAGAGCGAACGGGTATAGGCGATATTCTAATTGACATCAAGAGGAAAAAATGTAGCTGGGCAGGTCATGTAATGCGCCGGAGAAGGAAAGCGCAATCGAGGACGACAAAACACTAAGTGGAGCAATGAAATCAGGAAATTCACGGGCGCTAGTTGGAATCGGTTGGCGCAGGACAGGGGTAAATGGAGATCGCAGGGAGAGGCCTTCGTCTTGCAGTGGACATAAAACGTGATGATGATGATGATGATGATGGAGGTGGTGGGCCCCCCCCGAAAAAAAAATCCTGGGTACGTGCCTGATATGGATGGCTTATCGGCCTACTAAGGGTGACGGGGTCGGGTAATCAGGAGGTGTCGACTGGGTCAGCTACCGAGCAATGCTTCCCCGCACGATTACGCCATGCGGATAACGCCCGTATACACAGCAAAGGCTTAAAGCGCTCGCAGAACAATGTCCGCCTCCACTGAGGGACATATCTACTCCTCGAAGCTGGCCACTCGTACAACTGCTAGTAATAAGGTCCTTACAGCCGGTCGAATAGTTCTGCAACCGTGGATTTATATATTTCTGGAGGCTGGGACCTTCGTAGTCAAATCTGTGACTTTGCTCAACGTTACTTACTTGGTGGGCTCAGACCAGGCAGGCCTAAAGACGACTCTTCGCCACTCGATCTAGTGCAATGTCATTGTCTCACTGCCTGTGGAGTGACCTGGATTTTCGCTTCATGGTTCAGGCACGGCTATGTATAAACTTTCATCGCAACGTAGCCGTAGTTATACTTCTGCGTACCTATACCTCGTGCCGCGGGCTCTCCGATGATCATGATCAATGAGCATCACGACCCTCTGCCTGCACCAAATTACTCGAGACTGCATAGGTCGCCCTAAAACGCCCAGTGTAGAACGCAGGTAGCTATCCGTATGTGCACATATCATTTCATAAAGGACGCACGTACGTTCGGCTATCACCTTCTGAATCCGTATTGATTGTACAATAATTGATAATTTCCTTCTATTCAGCGCGCGATTTAAATGCAACCCGCTTGTTTAGCCTCCCTCACCGCCCTATTTCACCCAATGTCCCTCGACGTCCAAACGCCGACACACACACACAAACACACACACACACGCACACACGCACACACGCACACACGCACACACACACATGCACACACGCACTTGACCAAACAGAAAAAGGAGGACAGCCAAGAAAGTATAAATGTCTAAAGCTTTGAATTGCGGGTCATCCTGCTGTAAGGAAAAGCAAGCTTTACAGTTTTCCAACCCGTCTACACGTATAGTCCCGAAATCGCTGCACGTGTTACAGCTGAAACGGCCGTCTACCTATGGTATAACGCTGTGTTCTTCTTGAGTCCATCGTTCACTTTTGACTCCAGCTCAAGCGTTTGGGTAAGGAAACCTAACCGGCCATAAAACCAGCATTGCCGCAATACTATGCGCACGCGGTGTATTGGAGAAAAAAGAAACGCCAACGTTTACTCAGAAGTATACATTTTGTCCATCTTTTCCTTTTAGTTCAAGGCAGCTGGACAAACGCTTATAAATGTGCACCTACTAGTACACGTTTCTGCGGCGCACAATTATTTACGAAAAATACGACACGCCCCGGGCCCCTTGCCTTCTCTACGCGTTCTAGACAAATCCGATTGGCGCGCAAACATGGCACTTGCGAATTGATCATAACTTGTCCTCAGGCGCAGCACCAGTGCGGCCCTCTGTATGCGTGTGAAGTCTGACTCGACGTAGCTTAAACGCTTTTATCGCGAAGTCTTGCCGTGCGTGCGAGTCCGCGCAGCAATAGAGCTATACGTTCTACTTAGGACCGTTTCACTTGCCGCGCACCGCGCCGGACGCAAGCGCACGTAAGAAATAATGCACGCCTCAACCGGCGCCAGGGGACGGCGGGAGGGACGGGACGTTCCCTTCTGTCAGATAAGAACGGTTGCCGCGCGTCGTAAGTCTTTACGAACGTCGCGCACGCGGGTCGCTTCTCACTCGCTCGCTCGCCGGGACGGTGTGCGCGCGCTGTCGCGCATAGAGGTGAACGTCGCCCGCGCTAACGTATTTATGCGCGGCGCACTCCCCCTCCGCCCAACACTTCCACCACCGACGTGCTCGTACCTTCCTCTCCGCCGAGAAATCTCAACCGCGCATGGTGTGACGTCCCCCCCCCCCACACACACACACTCCCACCCTCTCCCACGAGGCCCCGCCGCACGCGCACGCGCACACGCTTGCCCGTACGAACTAACGCACACAGACGCGTACGTAACGCACGCACGACCGAGCAGCAGCGACGCACGAAAACGGATGAGCCGTTTCCACTGGCGACGCGATAAGCGCCGCGAGTGGAGTCGTCGGTCATTCCGATGCGCTGCGCAGCGTCATTTCGTGCGGTGCGCTCGGGACTGAGTGGCCAGCAGCCCGGGGCCCGGGCCGGGGCCCTTATCAGTTCTAACCAGCGGCAGCGGCCTGTGGTTGGTTAATACGTTTCGCCGCGCGTGCGCGATGCACTGCAGAGAAGGTTCGTGCGTAGGGCAATGCTGCCGCGCGCCCGCATAATATGAAGTGCGTTTTGGCTGGAAGCTTGACTCGTCTTGGCTTATGTTTGGGTATAAAGCGCGTATGTACATGCGTAGTCGCGTGCTCAGGCTGGCCTGATTGCGCGCAGACGCGGCCGTGATCTGTAATTGTATTATACCGGCCGGTGGGATATCGTGCGTGTGGGGGACGGCAAAACAATGAAAATAAGGGGCGGCGAGGGCTGTGCGCATGGACGGCGAATTTGTTAAACACGCGGGTGTGACGTACATGTACGAGCCTTGTAGGAGGCGTTGTGGGAGGGGAGGAAGCGCGTTGCAGGTGCTGGAATGAGCTTGCCACCGGCGTCGCGAAATTACTCTGGCGAGCCGCTTAACGTTGCGCAAATAGGCCGAACTACGCCCGTCAGACCGACTTGAACGCTCTGGACGAGAAAATTAGGATGTCCAGTGGAGTCGGGAGTCTATTTCGCAGTCCGTGGGCAACGTGGCTGGCGAGGGAGTTGGGTTCCTCGAAGATTTGATAACTGCTATAATGGTTGACTTGAAATCAGTTTTCTTTTTCATTGCTCGCTCGGCGAACGCGTAACAGACTATAAAATTGGCTGTAATTGCATATTTAATTCCAACGTATGACTGAAACTCGTGCTTCGTCCTCAATCCGAGTTATTCCGGCTAGAAACAAGCCTCCCTATACATCGCGGTAAATTTACACAGGAGCACGTTTATGTCATATACTGTCATGATAGCAAGCTAGTACGGTTTCTGAAGACACGTGCATATTTGAATTGGCCAGTACTGACGGCGTCGGCTTTTCTCTTATTTTTATTTCTTTTATT
Organism: Dermacentor albipictus; assembly: GCF_038994185.2. NCBI lineage: Eukaryota > Metazoa > Arthropoda > Arachnida > Ixodida > Ixodidae > Dermacentor > Dermacentor albipictus. The sequence continues at coordinate 111,971,639 of NC_091823.1, forward strand.
TATCTTGGCGTCATATCCCCGAAGAGGAGAAATCACGCCGTTTATTGTGACTTTGTGGTGTTTTCTGTATCTGCGATAACAATTCGGAAATCGAAACATTACCGATCATCTGAAGGAGCTCAACGGATAGCGTCTTCCCACGACGTGGCTCTCTCTCCCTTAGGCGGTTTCTCGTCTTAATAAATATTGTGCTTTGTACTGAGATGACCACAGCTGGCTGGCACCCTCAGAGAAACAAGTTCGCTGGTCCAACGAAATGAAATTATATAGCATTTTTGGCGGCACCGAAAGGAATGCTCTAAAGATTGCTGTATTCAGAGAATACGCGTTCGTTATACAAACGCTCTTTGGCAGCGGCCTTTCATCCGTTATAGAAAGTGCATAAGACGCACAGCCCACGTCACAAGCACGTCAACTTTCCCGTCACCAGAGACCTCGTTTTTTCATCAACTTTGCGAGCAGCGACACCAGTATTGCGTGGCAGCGGAACAACGCATGCAGGCAATGTCATCGGTCATCCTTCGCCTGAATGAGGAGGTGAACATGCTATAGCCCAGAACACGAAAGGGCGAAAAAAAGAAAAATACAAAAACACGACTGTATAAAACGCGGCGCTAAACAAGAAAAGAAGAGCCACTTATGCCAGAGCGTGAGCTAAGCTCCTGGTTCCAACCGCGGCCGAGTGTAGGCATTCTTTCCTTTCCTAGAGGGTGGACAGCGCTGTTCATCAAGAAGCACGGTCACTCTCTCCTTCGCCCTCCCTCCCCCCTTCCCCCGCTGTCAGAAGCAGAGGAGCAGCCGGTCGCGGCAGCCTTCACTCCATCAGCATCTGGGAAGAGGCGGCAGCAGGAACAACGGGACGTGCCAATACGTCCACCGGACCTGAACCCAGAGCCTGCTCGCTTAGAACAAGCAGTGGCGGGCGGCCGTCTCGGCCGCACAACAAAAGTGCTCTGCGGGAAAGCCCGTTTATCAAAGTCTCTCGCACGGCACCGTCTTTGGACGGAAAGGGGAGGACGCCGCGGGACGGGACGTTGGGACATCCTTTCCCGGTTCCCTCCGCAGCACAGAAGTACAAAAGAGCGGGAAAGAAAGTAAGGCGGCCCGCTTGCTCTGAAGAGAAACGCAAAGGAATGGGGAGGAGGAAGCAGGTTGTGCAGCGAAGCCTGCCGCGCGGCGGTAGTGGTGTACTATGAGACGCAAGCAGAGGAGGACTCCCCCCTCCTCCCCAAACGGGGACGGCGACTGAAGACAGCGCACAGCACGGAAGCAAGAGCACACAAATGGTGTCCCATACGGCACACAAAGAGTTGTCTGTGCGTGTGCCCGTCCCTGCGCGTGGGTGCCCCAGCACCCCGGCGGCGCGGCCAGAATCAACACGGAAAGAGTAAAAGGGGGGGGGGTTTCGAAGGGCGGATGTCGCTACCGACGTAATCACGCAGCCGGGCTCGTGTTTGGGTTGGGCGAGGAAGTCCCCCTTGCTTTTTCCGTGTGGATGCTCCTTACCCCTTCCGCCGTAGCCTCGTCCACATCCCAGTCTTTCCCTCATCTCCCTTTTACCGCTCCTCTTCTCTGCGGCGTCCTTTTGGCGACGCCACTGCCGCCGTCTTTTGTTTCTCACCTAATCAATGGCAACACACTACTCTCGGGCCCTACACACGCGCGTTGTGTCCGGCCATAATTATAGGAAGCACCGGGTCTCTTCCGTTTCGTCCTCTTGCGCCTTTATCCAGAGGGAGCGCTACTGAAAGAAGGGGAAAAAGGGAGTTCTCGGCACCGCGTGGCGGGATTCTTTTTCCCTTAGAAGGGAAGCGCCGCTGCCACAAAGGAAGGGACAAAAGAACCTTGGGGAGCCTAAAGTAAAGGAAGAAAGGAAACGGGACCCAAAGATAGGGAACGGACTCGGGGGGGGGACAAAGCAAATAAATGGGGAAACGAGTGAAGAGAGAAACAAACGCTGTACGTGTGTACAGAGTCCTTTTCGCGGAACAAAGCTCAGGTGGTGGCATCGATTTGAGAGGCAGCGACGACATTCGTTCCTCGCCGATTACTGGCAGGGAAAAGAGACAAAAGAGGTCGGCGAAGGTTGGAAAGGGTGAGAAGGACGGGCGCCTTTGGCTGCGGGCGAAGCAACGAATCCTATTCGGTGTGCTCCGGGTATCATCTCGCCGGTCGCCCTCGCATGAAACAGACTGGGGCACCTGCTCCCTAACGGCAGTTATTCAATCGCAGTGCGGCGGAAAGACTGCCTCTCGCATCCGGCCTTAAATTGGAGGGATTGTGTCCTGCGGGCTTCGATGGTCGATGACGACGAAAGGGAAAGCTTTCTTTGAGTTCGGGGGCATTATTGTGCTCCTTATCTCTGATTAGTTCTTTCATTTGCTCTAACGCGAACGAGAGAAAGATTTTTTTTTTTTTTTGGGGGGGGGGGTGACGCTTTGTCGGCAGGCCGCCCCACCAATGGCGAACTTTTCGATGATTGCATTTATATAGATAGATATATATTCGGCTTAGTTCTCGACCTTGTTCGGCTCATCGACGAAGAGATGGGTGTAACGGGGTGATAGTTAAGTTACCGGAAACCGCCGCGAGCCCGTTTCCGGTTTAACGTATTTCTATTCGAATGCGTTTTAGTTCCGTAAAATTTCAAGGCATATAGTGAGTGAGTCGCAACGAAGCTAATATACCGACAATAGGGGTCATGCATGCATGCAGAAGTGAAAGTAATATAAAAAGAGCTAAATGAAAAAATTTTTGTGAACTCCTTCTAGGTTTAGTTCGGTCGCACTCTACATTGCACTGCAGAATAAATTTGACGATTGAACTGAAACTGTAGGATCGAACAGAGGCAGCAGCGCGGACATTACCTGTAGCACAGCATCCGCGTCTTTACCGACCCGGGACACGTTTTCTACGCAAGAGGTGCGAGAAATTCCACCGGATTATTACTTTGTTAATGCGACCCTCTTGTTCGCCTGTATTCAAAACAAAATTTTCAACATGCGCTTCACGCACTTCAGGCATAGCAGTCCCATTTTCTCGTCATGCTAAGTCCTCAGCTAAGTCCACTTCGGAAATATAGCGTAGAAGCGTGGAAGCTTGCGCGATTTGTGTGCGATTCCTTGCGCTGGCGTTCAGAGCGCATGAATCGTTAAGGGAAATAAGCAACAGCCAGAGGGAAGAAAAAGAACAGAGTGCCCTTTAACCATTAGTGCGCCACGGATGCCATCGCAAGGAACCACTCTAGAAGTATAGCGTCGGAGGTGGCTGGTTCCTATCACGTGTACCCCTCTCAGTCGCTCCAAACAACGTGGTGGCACGCGAAACTCCGCGGGCCCAAATTGCGCGAGAAATAAGGGCGCACTGGCAAAAGTAATAAGTACGAGTTTAAGTTGCCCCCCCTAAGTGCCGACAGTGCGTGCATGCCACAGTGCATGGGGGAAGAACTGCGGGAGAGGTATGTATATACGCTGGAAGAACGCGCGGACCGCGGCGTCCGGAAGTGCGCGGTGCGGCGTATATACAAGAGCTCTTGCGCGGTTATTGTGCGACGCACATCACGTATATAAGCGACTCACCCACCGCGAAGAGCCACCGCCGCCGCCTACACTGGTCGTGGCCGCGCGGACTCGCACGGAAAGAAAAGCTCGCGCGTTTGCGCCGTTCGCGTAATGCGCCGACGATGCAGCGCGTAGTACTACTCCACGTATACACATACCAGGGCGCAAAGCGTAGCCTGCCTTTCTTCCGCGTACGCCGCTATCCTGTACACACACCCCCGCTCGCTTCTCGCTTCGCTCGCCTCCCGCACTCAGCGCCGCAATGCCGCGCCGGTGCGGGCGTATTATACCCGGCGTCGTCGGTTCCCTTACCGGACTTTAATATTTAAAAAGCTCGCCCGATCTGTGTGGGAGTACCGGCCGAGCTGTATACGTAGCACGCCGGCTGCTTCATCGTTTTGTCGAGCCGCCAGGCAAGAGAGAGTGTCTACGCGAAGCGCGGGGCCCCGATCGGGTGCGAGTGCGCCGCCGGTTCGGGCCGCGGCGTCCGCATACGCGATGAACCGCGGCGCTGTCGAGTTAACGCGCCTCACGTTTGGACGACAAGCGCTTCTCTCTCTCTCTCACCTTCTGCCACGTATGTAGTGCCGAGAGCGCGCATCACAAGGCGTTCTCGCGCTCGAACCATTTCCGAAGTGGCGTGTATAGCTGTATATAGCTGCTCTTCGCTACACGTTTCGTGCTTTCGCTACATCCAAGGTGGTGCGCGCCTTGTTGGAGTCGTTGGTCGCTAGCACATTTTTTTTTTGTTGGCTGCTTGTTGGGCTCTTCCTTTGGGTTTATCGTTGGTTTCTCTCTAGTTGGCTGCTTGTTGTTCCTTCCTTGCTGGCTGCTTGTTGGCATTGCGCACCTTGTATTTTACGTGGGCGTTTATTTTTTTCCCCGTTGAGTGCGCACCCCACTTGCGCCATGGAGTCTTTTCGGGCGGCGTCGTGCACTGCCACTATACGCGCTGGGTCGCTTGAAAGCTTGCCGGGAAGGTGTACGCAGAAAATAAGGGAAAGGCGCACCCACACGCGCAGACCCCTCCACCACCAACCCCCCCCCCCTAAAAAGAATAAGACATCTGTCAGTTCTGTCAAATCTGTCAACTATATAGCCACGGAGTGGCTATATAGTCGGCCGTAAACGTTGCCAAGTAAACGTGGCTATAAACGCTGCCAAACCTTCGCGATAATTATTTTCTCCGATCGTGAAAGAAACTTGTTTCCGCTTTACAATGGCCGCTGCCTCTTCGCACTGTTTAACCAGAATTCACTAAACTGTCCGCTCGAGGGGTTTGGGAGAGAATGTCAGCGCGCACGGAGCGTCCCCCCCCCTTTCCCCCCCTACACCCCCCCCCCTCCGCCGAGACGTTTGGGGTATAGCACACGACAACGGTATATAGTGCCGCTAGCGTTTTCATAAATTCTCGAATACGGTTCCGCGCGAATCCGCTCGAAACATCTGCAACTGCATCTGCAACGCAGGCTCGCCGGCGTGCTGCTTCACGCGTCGAGAGCTTTCATTCGCACGCGCCGCCGGAGTCGGCGCTAGCTATACTTTGAGCGGGCTTTCCGGCTTTTCGTCGCTTGCACGAGCCGTTCGAGGCTCGGCGAGTCTGCGAGTAATTTCGCTCCGCGTCGAGGCGATGGCGAAGGAAGGCGCGGCGAACGTTACACGTACTCGCCGAAAAGGAAGGAACCCGCGGTGTGAGTAACGCCGCATAAACGATTCTAGTCGGGAAGTATACGCTTCAAGCGCAGGCGTGCGCGAAGTGAGCTTTGGTGCATGCAAGATTCAGACTCCGGAGTCATATGCGGGCGCGCGACTGCAGGCACTTTCATCGACTTCTTCTAATTCACTGCGTAAGTAGCTTATTCGAGAGGATAACGTGAAAAAAACGAAAACTGAATTGCGGTGGCCCTATATATAGCGAGGCTTGATGGAAGTCTTTGTGATGAAAAGAAATCACACAGGTACATAATCTACGATCGTGCATTATGCTTCGGGGATTTGTCATCGCCGTATCAGGGTCGCACGCGTGGAAACGACGAACCGCGCGGGTATAAGTTCTTCGAACGCTTGAATTTCATCGGTTGCATTACGCCGGGATTCAGACTTCTTCGTATACCCTGCGGCAGCGCCTATACTCCGTGCTTCCGGCAAATAATCGAGAGACGCGTACGGGTTGCTACAGGTGTTGCACAATTTATTCCGCTTATTCCACAACGTTCGCAAAATCATCAGCAAAAGGGTTGTCAGAAGACCACAAACGTCTTCGAAAAAAGGTTTTTTTATGATGTCTATTCTACGAAAAGAAAATCAAATAGTTATTCCTCACCACTCGTTTCATATTTTTTACCGAGGAAACGAAATTTTCATGCGTCTTCAGCTCATGCTTGCCAGTAAGTTGTTTCTTACAACCGAATATGGTAGTATCCCGGAATTCAGAAAACTATCATCATCAATGGCTCATACCTCCGTAAGCAAGCAAAAGAAGGCAGTGTAATAGCCCTGTAACGCAGAGGCTACAAGCACTTAGCAGAGTGAAGGGAACAGTGCTTATATTTTCTGGAATCACGCGTACAAGATACAGAACAGCATGTCGAAAACCATCACCATCAATGGCTCATACCCCTGTTAGCAGGGAAAAAAAATTGAATGGCTCATACCCCCGTAAGGCTGCAGAGGCGACAAGCACTCAACAAAGTGAAATGAACAGTGCTTACATTCTTTGGAATCGCGCATACAACATACAGAACAGCATACGTTTCAATAAGGAACAAACTCGAAACAAGCATGCGAACCACATAATTGATGATAATTAGGCGCTCCTGATAACAATGTGAAGCATTGAGCGCTCCCCGCAAACGTTTCCTAGTAAAGATTACTGTTGCGCAAGCTACTGCGGCGACGGCAGCTTGCGGCGTGGGTAGTGACGTCACTAGCCTTTCGTATACAAAAGAACCAACCCAACAATTGATTTCATTGTTGTTTCAGCACCGCTCTGGGCGGCGGCGTGCTGTCAAAATTACCATTACTCTAAAATAGCACTACTACCATGACTATAAAGCCATAAAGCATTGCATAGCCCCCCTCCCCCCCCCCGCCCACGCTCAGCAGTTGTAATGATGGTTTAACAGCTTCGCTGAACATCTACTTTCGCAGGGCCGTGATGACAAGTTTTATTTTTTTTTGTTTTTATGTTTATTCTATTTTCCTGCTTGGTTGGCTACTCGGAAATGGGTTAAATGGGCTGCGGCGACGGACTCTGTGAGATAGGCTTATTACGATATATCTTGACCACTTGCTCAGACAATGCATAGGCAGAGCGGACAAGTTTTGCAACACCGGCATTTATTTATATTTTTTTTATCCTTTGCGACAACTTAAAACTTCGGGGGCAAATTGGATTTATAACCCAATTTGCATGGAGCTTGTTTGCGGGGTGCAAATATCGGGAATTGTTGGGTTTCCACCCGCGAAATCGAAGCACCCCTACAAATATGGTGATGGACAGGGGTGGTCCATATACTTTTGACAAAAGGCTGTATACTGTTGCGCCATAGTACGTGCCTATCATCGAGGCGACAGGAGCTCCCATATCTCCGCGACGAATCAAGCATTCGACGCGGGTGACGTCAGCACCCTACACGCCTTGTTTCCTGCCGACGAGGAGTCGCCAAAGGGACTTAAGGGAGAACCGGCCCATTGTGAAGTCAGAGAGAGTCGCCTCCGGCTGCCCAGTCGGTCTGATGCGCTCTTACAGCTACGTGTACGCTGTCGTCCACTATCTGTAAATAATGCACAAACTTTTTCGTTTCTTCCTCGTCTGCGGAAAGAGTCCGTCTCGGTCGTCCTCCACCCCGAAGTCGCAACAATACGCGCTTCGGCTGTCTGCCTCTTCCCTGTGTACCCACCGCAGCTTTCTCTCGTCGTACTTGCTATACGTGCGACACGTGCATAAACCGTGACTAACGATCGAGGCCCCGCCGGCCCAGTTAGCGAGCTTGTAATAACGACGGCGGCAATTAACCGAGGCCAGTCAGGTTATCTCTTTTTTTCCAGCAAGACTGCTCGCGCACGCTTGTCCAGCATATTCTCGAATGATGTTCGCGCTACCGAAGCTGCTTTCGTTGCTGTTGCGAGCGCGGAGGTTCGTGCAAAAAGAAAAATACTATAGGGGGAAGTCTGGCATTGCGATCGCGGTCGGCTAAGACGAGAATAATGTTTAGTGTAAATGGATTTGTCTTGACCCTCCGTGGCTGCAGCTTGGAGCGTTCCTGTGACGTCACTTGACGCGCTTTATGTTTCTAAATATACAAGCACTGATAGCCTTTAAAAAAAATATTAAGTCAATTAGTCTCTCTATACATGCGTAGTCATTGTGAACTGTGGCATTTATAACGTTATATGTCGTTGAAAATGATGAAATTGCGAAGTTGCGAAGACGTTCGAAGCCAAAAAAATAAAGGCAAACTTTAGACAAATCTGTGCACTAATCATCATTCCCATGCTGGTTGAAGTACCGTACCCCCAGCTTCTGCATAGACTTTATCACCACGGTGCCCTCTAGTAATTTTTTTTTTTTTTTGGGGGGGGGGGGGCGCTCTATAGCTGTGAGGTCCTCCAACGACACCACGATGAGAACAGCGCAAACTACACGTAAACGCGCACGTGCGTACGAGGGTATTTTTCGAGGAGGCAATGGGGCGAAAATTTAACTTAGAATTCAACTCTGGAGAACCACGCTCTGATTGTGAGGCACGCCGTAGTGAGGGGAGCTCCGGATTAATTGTGACCACTTTGGTTTCCTTATAGTGTGCACCCAATGCACGGCATACACGGGTGTTTTTTTTTTTTTGTACATTTCGCTTTCATCGAAATGCCGCGCCGCGGCCGGGATTTGAACCCGCGACCTCGTGCTCAGCATGCGCAACGCCGAAGCCGCTAATCAACCACGGCGGGTGGGCGAAGGTTTCGTATAGCAAACTTTCGGGGATACGTACGAATGGCCTCTTTGAGGTTAATTCGTTCGATCGTTTTGCGAGCCGTGCAAACTTTCTTCGTGCAGCGCCCGCCAGATGGTGGGTGCGTCAGCGTGGCGCCGTCGCATTTGTTTTATTTTATTTCTGCTTTGCTTCGTTTTTATCAGTTCTGCACGCGTTTATGAGGGATCGAAAAGTTTGGCGTTTCTCGACGGCATCGGAACCAAGACCAGTGAACACTTCGTGAGGGGCAGCGCTTCAGGTAATCATTTCCGCCAAGACGCATTGGCGGCCTTATTATATTGTATTTATTTATTTACCCTAACTATTTTTGTTATTTCCGTCCTTCTTTATCTCCTTTTTTGGATTAGCCAGTGGCAGATAGCATTATTCTGCTCGTTCAACTATGCTTCTCGCAGAGGGGGTCATTACTTGCATGACAAATCGAAATGAATAACTGGCTGATTAACCAAACTTGTTTATTATCTAAATGCTTGTTTTTATTTCTCACGTAAAATTAACGTCGGCCTCCTCGAACAATCCGCCCCAGGCGGTAGAATTGTTCTCATTTCATACGCGTTTCTTTCTATAAATTTAGTCAAGATTTAAATAAATCTGATATAAGAATAACTTGTAGAGGGCGCGCTTAAAGCGTGCAGAGTCAACGTGATACAATGCAGTTTTGAACGCACTTAATCCTCGACTACACGAACTTAGTAAAAGTTACATGCAATTCCGGTTTAGTTAGTAGCCGTATCCGAAGCGAGCCGGGCCTGAAACCGCTTAAAACAGTCTGTATACAAGGAGCCATTCGAAGAATCGCGATACCGGTTTTTCTCGTGGAGTTTCGTATGTGTAAACTCAAAAGATGGAAAAAAAATAAGACTACCCACCCATCATCACCAAGCTTGTATCGCTGTTTTGCTTCCTTCGCTATGATTCAAGAAGATTTCATTTGCCGTTTCTCGAAATGCTATGCAGTTGCCCGCGTCTACATGCCAGGCCATATCAAAGAAAATAATGGCCATTGGAATAACATGAAGCCGACGATGCGGCGTTTCCTCTAGCTCTGTATATAACAACGCTTTAATTCGCGCTGCACGACTGACTTCGCTTGCCCGTCTCGCCGACAATGCAGTAATCATTTAGATGCCGGCAGTCTGTCTCTTTTCTTCTGAAAGCCTTACCGCTTGTACTTCAATATTCCGTGTTTTCTTACGACTGGATATACGTCTTCGTCATTATGCTGTGTTGCTCCATCTGTAGCTTTTACACTTCTGTTTTAATGCGATCGGCATTCTCGGGGAACTTCACCCGCTTTCCGCTTTGTCCGTTCGTTATTGTTACGAACTTGCACCGCTGCACCACGATTACGGCTTTGTGGTCCCGTAGCGCTCTTCACCCGTTTCGTGACAGAGCGTTGGTAGCGAAGACTCCGAGCCTGGCGTCGATGAGGATAACAAAAGGGACTTTATACATTATATACAGGTTATCATACAGGACATAAACGGATCGGCACTGGGGCCGAGTGCTCACACAAACGCGACTGTTCTCGCACGACGGCGTCCGGCGAAAACGCGTGACACATCTCACCCCAGTCGGGAGCGACACTCTCTCCCGGTGGGGTCGGCAGATCCTGTTTTCGAGCGGCGTGTCGCTGCTTTTATAATCCCCGAGGCCCATTGTCACTCAAACGGCCCAATACAAAGTCAGCACACGACGGTCGTCCGAAGGGTCCAACCAGCGACCGCGCTGGCCACCCGGTTCAAAGTTCGCGCGCGCGGTGACCTCCAGGCAAGGGAGGTGCGGCGCCGGGCCGTCGGGCACACGCGGACACGTCAAAACACGCTGCTCCGCCGAGGCTTCTCCCGCACGAAGGCGCAGCATCTTGACTTGTGAAGGGAGAATTATGGCGCTCGCAGGATAGACTCTGCATCTTGCAGATTCGGGATCCGGGCTTGTGGTAATGGCACAACAGCATCCCCGCCCTCAGATAAGGCGCCGGGAAGACGAGCTGCCTCCACGTGGCTCGGATGCCAGGCGCGCACGTTCGTCAGGCTCGTCCAAGTTCACGTCCAGTGTCGGGACGCCAGGTAACCTCACGTGCCCAGGTCCGACTCGCCAGGACAGGAGCTCTGCTCACCACGTCGTCGCCAAGGCACCTTGACCAGCTCCGCTCGGGTCGTTCCTAAGACCTTGCTTCTCGCCACTGGTCCCGCTTGGTCGTTCTGCAGCTTGCAAAACCGACCGGCAAAAGGCAACACCCAACACGAACAAGTGCCCTCTGTCTCCCGTCAAACACCAGACAAGGCCATAATTCAAATCAACCTAACTAAATTGTTTTCCCCTTTTTTTCTCCCGCTGCAACAAGAGGCAGGTGTACGATCTAGCACACAAGGCTTAAACAATCAGTTTTCAAATCATCAACATAACAAAATAGAAACAATTAATAATCAGCAATAATAATGACAAATAGAATGGTCCCCTTGAAATCGCTTTGGACCGAAAACATACTACTGAGGAAGCAAATGAGGTCATTCATTTTTCCCGGCGATATTTTCGCGGAATCCGAAGCTGCTTATATTTGCGACCCTGCTTATCCGTGTAGCGGCGGTACAATAAGCCAGATTCCTTGCCAAATGAAACCCCCTTTTCTTTCACTCCCCGTTTGACGCTCTTCCTCAGATCGGCTAGTGAACAATCTTCCTGTTGTTCGCGAATCCGAGTTTCCCTTTCAACTGCAGCCTGCTCCTGCCAGCTGGCGGAAACCGGAGTGAGTGCGGAGCCCGCGTCGCCTAATTTCGGCGTCGAGTCTCTATCGCGGCTAGCACTGCCCGCGTCACTCCCACTCACTTCCAGGACCCGCTCGTCTAGGCCAGCCTCCGAGCTCTGCCTCTCCCGTGACTGCTCGCCACTCAAGTTACCGTGATCGGTCCGTGTGCCGCACCGCCTTTCGCTCACCGACGCTAAGTCAAGTTCCCTCGACAGCGGGCGCGCTTTGGATCGCGTGGGGGCCATGTACGCCACGTCGGCAAAGAATGATTTGCCCTGATCCCTCAGCAGCTGCTCCGAGCTATTTGAGAAGAGGTAGGAAAATTGCTCCGGGAGGGCGGCTGACACAGCGGCTTCGGTGTTAAGTTTCCCAAATTCTCCTTCAATGCTAACCGTTGCGATCGGTAAACAGACACTCTCCTTCTCGGCCACTTGCCGTATCCTAACGCACTCTCCCGTAAAATCACTCGAGAAGACGAAAGACGGGTGAACAACGTCCATAGTTGCTGCAGAGTCCCGCAGTGCTCGGCACTTCTTGCCGTTTACCTTAATTTCCTGCACATAGGGCTCCAATAGACGTATGTTTTTGTGAGTTTCCTGTATCGTTGCAAAAGCAATTCTCTCTGGGCAGCTTGCAGCGATGTGCCCTTGCTTTTTGCAATTGTAGCAGGTTAACGGTCTCCGTTTTTCAAAAGAACGCGTCATTTCGTTTCGCTGTTTCGGACCATCGTCATCATTCTGAGATGCATTCTGTCCATCCCTTACAGTTTCTTTGGGAAGGGACTCGTCGTCCCGAAACTCGCGACGCGTGATTTCCTTCCGTTCGTCGGGCTTCCCGTAAAACCCATCTCTTCTATCTGCTTTTTCTACGCGCACCGCCTTGCTGTGCAAGCTGCGGCGGGTGTAATACTCTTCCGCTAACTCTGCTGCCTTGTTTAGCTTAACCTCCTTTAGCCTATCTTGCAGCCAGAGCCGGACATCCTCATCAATGCAACGGTAGAACTGCTCCAACGCGATGCATTCGACAATTTTGTCGCGGTCGTCGTAAACCTCTTCGCCCTTCAGCCATTCCACCAAGTCGGCTTTTAGACGAAACGCGAAGTCAACATTCGACTCCTTACCCTTTTTTGCATACCGGAACCTCTGCCGGAAAGCTTCGGGCGACAATTTGTACTTCCGCAGTAGCGCTTCCTTCACATCACTGTAGCTCTCAAACGCCTCTTTCGATAAGCAAGTTATTACGTCTGATGCCTCCCCAGGAAGCAACGCTAACAGATTCTGTGCCCAGAGGGATCGCTCAATGCTATTCCGTTCGCACACGTGCTCAAATTTCACGAGGTATTTGGCCATATCCTCTCCGACGACAAAGGGTGGAAGTTGATCGCGTATTCTTGGAACGTTAGAAGTGAGACTAGGCGCTGGCGAGCTATTTCGGGTCTCCAACTCTTTCATTTTAAGCTCGTGCTCACGAATCTCTCTCCTTTCCTCCTTTTCCTCCTCGCGACGTTGCTGTTCTCTCCTTTCCTCCTTTTCCTCCTCGCGACGTTGCTGTTCTCTCCTTTCCTCCTTTTCCTCCTCGCGACGTTGCTGTTCTCTCCTTTCCTGCTCGCAACGTTCCTTCTCCTCCCTTTCCCGACGTTCATTGATACCCGCCAAGGCCTCAGCGGCTTCCTCAGCCGTTACGTCCTCAGTCCTCATGACCTCAAGGATCGCATTCTTTCTTTTGGTTGAGCCCAACTCAATGCCCAACTCCTCACAAATTTCGAGAAGTTCCTTCACCTTGTACTTCTCCATCGTTCACACTGTCCTCCTGCTGTTTACCCTTTTTGAATATACCTGCCGTACGCTACTATAACACTACTAGTAAGACATATGCAAGTATTTCACACACTGCCCTGTTTACCCTCTCAGCATCCCCTGGTTTTCAAAACACTCTTACTAGGCTTGAAACACACAAGGTTAAACACAATGCAACACCAAGTCAATCCCTGAGCTACTATAACCTGTGTCAGAGAAAGTCTGGTGTTTGAGGTAAACTTCAGGCACTCACCGCGCCGAGGTAGCTGATGCCGGTCAATCCCACCGCTGCCACCAGTGTTACGAACTTGCACCGCTGCACCACGATTACGGCTTTGTGGTCCCGTAGCGCTCTTCACCCGTTTCGTGACAGAGCGTTGGTAGCGAAGACTCCGAGCCTGGCGTCGATGAGGATAACAAAAGGGACTTTATACATTATATACAGGTTATCATACAGGACATAAACGGATCGGCACTGGGGCCGAGAGCTCACACAAACGCGACTGTTCTCGCACGACGGCGTCCGGCGAAAACGCGTGACACATCTCACCCCAGTCGGGAGCGACACTCTCTCCCGGTGGGGTCGGCAGATCCTGTTTTCGAGCGGCGTGTCGCTGCTTTTATAATCCCCGAGGCCCATTGTCACTCAAACGGCCCAATACAAAGTCAGCACACGACGGTCGTCCGAAGGGTCCAACCAGCGACCGCGCTGGCCACCCGGTTCAAAGTTCGCGCGCGCGGTGACCTCCAGGCAAGGGAGGTGCGGCGCCGGGCCGTCGGGCACACGCGGACACGTCAAAACACGCTGCTCCGCCGAGGCTTCTCCCGCACGAAGGCGCAGCATCTTGACTTGTGAAGGGAGAATTATGGCGCTCGCAGGATAGACTCTGCATCTTGCAGATTCGGGATCCGGGCTTGTGGTAATGGCACAACATTATCTAAAGTCTTTCACCCAGCAGTGACCCCAGGTCGTCTGCTAGCTTGGACCACTGTCTTCTGTCTTGCCGAGCGCACGACATGGGCTGCTCGGTATGTTGGATGCAATACGTGCGCCCGAACAGAAAACTTCGGCACTGCGTAGACATGACAATGACATGTACAGTCGCGATCAATTTGAAGGTGATCGCTCGAGCGGTGACCGAAACCAGGAGCAGCGCCACATTACGTCATCGCCGTCAGTCGAGAGAGAAGCATCAGATAGCTCCCCTCTCTCTCTCTTTTGCTGTTCCATGAGCAGCTGTCACTCCAGTCACCCTTCACGAGACAACCTGCAAATTCATTTCGATTACCTTATCAGCTTTTGCACAGAGGCGTCATTGTTAGCCAAGGTATGCATGAGACATCGACGCACACAAATCATTGCCATGAAAGGGAAACAAACAAAAATGTGGCGTCTTAGTCTTGGGGGTGACGGTTGCAGCCTGGAAGAGCATAAAAGTGGAAGAAGGCAGCGAATTTTTATCTTCGCAGTTCCGAAATCGGCCGCTATGCTGCTTGGAAGGCCCGCCGGTAGATGCTCGCGCGATCACCTTCAAATTGATCGCGACTGTACCCACTCCTCGCCATTACCCCAGAATGAATGTGCCAACCTGACACAACGGGGCATGCATGCAGCATTAATTTAAAGCGATAGTGCCCTATTAGCAACAGGCGTCTCCGCGTCGAACGTGGCCGCTTGATGGGTAGTCATTGCAACGAACTTGCAGTCAGGACACTAGGAGCAGTAGGGATTGCTATACGGAGTTTCAACTGTAGTGTGTTGATTACAACAAAAAATTTACTCTGTCGTGGCGTCATGGGTATTGTGACCGTGGCGGCGAGATTGCCACTTGCTGTGTGTCTGCTGATGCGCCATTAAGTTTTCGTGATTCACGGATGGCATGAAAGTATGACGTGAAAATACATTAATCGTCGCAATAATCATCATGAGATATACAACATATCATCACGTATTACACACCCACACAAGAAAGGCCGATAATTGCATCAATGTCGCCAGTCACCTCCAATGGATGGATGCGCCAGCATTTTACTGCGACAGCAATGATATGGACACTCCAGGCGCATTTCCCTGGTCAGCCTTGCCGTCGGCGTCGTTGTGAGGTTCCGTATAAAGTCCAAGGGCGATATCGTCGCCGCGCGCCGTATGCTGCAAGTGCGAGTGAAAACGTGCGAAAATTAACCGGTGATCGTTGCTCGATCTCGCGCACGCAACGGTCGAAAGCGGGGAGGAAGGGCGCCGTCTTCCGTCGCGCGAGATGCGTGCGGGGGAGGTATAGGGAAGGGTGCGGGCGTTCTACTGCGGGAGGCCCGGGCCGCTGCATCTTGAAAAACCATCTGCAACGAATAACGAGTCCGCGCTGCGCTGTTTCGCGACTTAGTTCGCGTTGGTGCGAGCGGTAGCACGAAGGTCAGTTCGCTCGCTGCTGCTGCCCCGTTTCCTCACTGCATGCGTTTAAACAGCGAGTTTTCGGCGGTCATCGAGTGAGATGCGTTCGTAATTGCTTGTGCGCTCCTCATACCATGCTTATTAATTAAGTTAGTAAGCCTACCCGCCGTGGTTGCTCAGTGGCTATGGTGTTAGGCTGCTGAGCACGAGGTCGCGGGATCGAATCCCGGCCACGGCGGCCGCATTTCGATGGGGGCGAAATGCGAAAACACCCGTGTACTTAGATTTAGGTGCACGTTAAAGAACCCCAGGTGGTCGAAATTTCCGGAGTCCTCCACTACGGCGTGCCTCATAATCAGAAAGTGGTTTTGGCACGTAAAACTCCATAATCTAATCTAAAGTTAGTAAGCCTATGTTTCCAAGTTTATACGGCCGATAAAACTAATGTCCTTACTTTGTATAGCTGCCCACTAATGTTCTATTGCAATCGGTGCTACACCCACAACCCTCGCCGCTTGGACGATCCCTCGTACAGTTGGTGTAAGTGCTACACGTTGGCAGCAATCAAGCAAGGAAAACCAATACGCTGTGACATAAGCCTAATTTCGCGAAACCGGAGACGGAATATGCGATTGTGTTTCAACGAGAGTTCGCGTCTGCAATCACCGACAGGCGGGCAATTGGATGGGCACGCTGTATATATATAGGCACGACTGCGCGCAAGCGAATATGTAATTGATTTTGCGCCCGCTCCCTCCTTCCTTCTTTTTTAATTTTTTTATTAGAGGTAGTGCAACGATATGGGTGTTTTCTTTTCCTGGGTAAAGTGACGTCTGCAGTTTCAATATCAAGCGAGACCAGGGACATTCGACACGTGTCCCTATCCCCAAGGCATTCCGACTAGGCTATGTAACCGTGGATCGGCGGGAACGTTCGCGAAAGCGACGTGATATGAGACAAGGGGGCGTGTCTTTTCCAAAGGCGCGTAATTCGAGCATCTGGAGCAATCGCTTTCCACTGCAGGCCGTTCAATACGTACATACGCCTATATATGTCAGTCCTTATTGGAACGCGTGCGGCTCCAGAGACGAGGTTATTACCTGACGGTCCTACGCAAGTCATGTTAGATCTCCCGTTTAATTGCCGTTTAAGGTACGATTTCCCGGGGTTGCCAACATGTCGAGGAGTTGCGCAACGCCTCCATCGAGGCGTCGGCGTAATATGACAAATGTATACGCCACGTGTTTCGGCGCTTGTACGCCGAGTGCATGGCACTAGCTGCGACAGGCTCGATTTCGTTCTTTCTTTCTGTCTCTCTGTATGTCTTTCTTTCTCCTGAGATCTCAGAAGAGCCGGGACGTGACGTCAGGAAATTGATTGCCTTCTCCCATGTCTCTAACCTTCGGCCGCGATCTCTTATGAAACTTCGCAAAACGGTACGAGCCCAGCACGGACGTTTACTTCAATAATTGAAATAAGCTCAAGCGGCCTCTCCGTCTGTTTGTCTTTGCGCTTTTCAATCACGTCGACATCCTTTTATCGTGCCGAGGATCGCAGAAGCCAGATGTAATGAATTCAGGCATGTCGTTTTTCTCTCTTTCTTTGAAATGCCATCCAGCTTAAAAATGCCGTTATGATCTACTTTACGCAACAGAAATCATTTTGTTTAACTATTGATTAATTTAGAGATAAGAGAAAAAAATGCGGACATAAAGTTTAGGTTTCGCAATGTAACACCATAATTCGCTTAACCTCTGGCAAAATCTCTGTCTTTCCTTTGCTTTTATTTATATTGTTACAATTGGATCCAGACTCGGACTTCTTTACCAAAACTAACTATATTGTATCTATAACTATATTGTAACTCTTATAGGACAAGGGCTTACACTTTCACCCAGTCGCGTCCAATTTCTCTTTAGGATGGTAATCTGCAGCTTTAACGTAATTCAGGCCTCATTTTAAAACTGAGAGAGCCCTATTTTAAGATGGAGGCGTTGAGTTTGTATACCCGCTATGGCAATTTGATCTGCCTCTCCCTTTTTTCCTCCTCACCGTGACCCATCACGTTCGTCTTTTTTTCCCGCTTACTAGTTTTACTGCAAACCTCTGGCATTAAAATACACCACGCTGCTGCTTATGCACATAATCGCAGCATGTGTAGCAGGCGGCTCCGCGACGCAGCGGAGCGAGCATTAAAGCTACAGCGCTTGCCTTTGTGTTTTGAACATTAAGGTGCACAGAAAGGAATCAATGTCACGTAGAAAATGGTCTTCCATATCATCTTCTTAATCTCCTTCGGTGATACTACACATAAAGTGAGCAAATACAAATTTCACTTTGCGTTTTCCTTTTTTTTTATTTTGTACAAACGCTGTTAGTATGATGCCTGCCTCTTTGTTCTGAGATTCTGCCCAGAACTATGAAAACTGAAGTCTTGACGATCCAGGCGTCCCAGCGCCCGGACGAGCAATTTTCTGCTCTAGGCTAATTCCTCTAGCGGCGCACCTTCTTTATGGGTGAAACTCCAAAACCAGAATTGTAGTCCAGCGTATGCAAATTTATACGCTTGGCCCATGACACCTTGTCTATCTTCCTCCAATATTAAATTGTCCCTTTCCCGCCCGCTTACGGCTGTCTATATACGCTGCTAGTCGAAGGCCCCGAAAACTACGCAACGTAGTACGTGGTACACACCACCGTTAGCTATGCACGCAACTAGCGAGACGACGCCTGAACGCCGCGCACACTGGCAGTGGTCGACAGCGACGGCGCGCGGCCTAAATTATCCCCTCCCCAACGCGTCACGCGCTTTTCTCGCCGCGTATGTATAGGATACCCACTGAGGAGACGCCTATACGGCGCCGCACTGAGGGCGCGTGAATCCGGCGCCATCTCGTAGAATTATGCCCCGGCTTCCGACACGCGAGATGATGCGGCACCCGCCCTCGTCGGTCTCGTCCGAGGATATGCCTTGCCTGCTCCCCGTGATCGCCGCATCTGTTTCCCTCGATTCTGTTAAAAGGGGGACTTCCGTCGGATTGTTGAAAGATCCGCAAGCTTCTGCGATGTCGCAACGCCGTGCGTGCGCCATCTTCCGTGGTGCATCTCTCCGTATAAGAGTCCGCGCAGAATCCGTGCAGCTTCGGCCGGTGGCGGTCAAATACATATACACGCCCGGCCAGCGTGTACGGGCTATGCTTGGGAGTCTAATGGAATGAAGTGTGTACGACCAAAGGGCACCCGGTGGAAGCGATCGTGCCTGTGCCAGAATATTGCGTGCGCGGGGGGGCGAATCCTTACACTGAGTGCGTGCAATAAGGGAGGGATCGAAGACGCGGTGTTTGGTCTGAGCGCTGTTCGAGCCGTGTACACGTGACCTGCAATCGCTAGGCGTCGCTATCGGTTTGACCGCTCGCTATATTGCTCTGCAGGTTAAGACGAGGGCTCATTCACCATTCACAGAAGTGCAGCGTTCTTGACCTTGAGGGGTGATGTCACACGCATAAGGGGCCAAGCCAGGACTACATGGCCGCTCATAAGTTCGCTATTTGCTTCCTCCTCTTGCGGCTCTATGAAGCTTCACGTGAGGAGAAAGCATGTGTTGTGCATTCTTGCTTGAGAAGGTATACGGGTCGCTGCGCTCAGAATATCGGAAAAGGGGATTTCCTTTCTTTCTTTCTTTCTTTCTTTCTTTCTTTCTTTCTTTCTTTCTTTCTTTCTTTCTTTCTTTCTTTCTTTCTTTCTTTCTTTCTTTCTTTCTTTCTTTCTTTCTTTCTTTCTTCTTTTCTTTCTTTCTCGCTTTCTCCCTTTATCACCTGCGCTGAGCCACGCCCCTATATTTGGGGTCTTCTCCGCTTCCACCTTTGCTGACTAATACCCATTCAAATGAAAGCTTTAATTCACTGAATAATTGATTCTTACTTTCATTCTTTTCCCGCCTGCTCTGGCACGCACCCTATTCGTGGTATTCTGTCCTTCTTTCTTACGTTCTTTTTATTCCGTAAGTTGGAAAGTTCGGATTGAATAATTGATGTATACATTGACTCCTAATTTGTATCGTTCATCTTTTTTTTTTTTTTCGCCGCAGTCATTACATGTACAGCGCATACCTGCCTCCTTCCGCCGCACCCGCCGTGGTTGCTCAGTGGTTATGGTGTTAGGCTGCTGAGCACAAGGTCGCGGGATCGAATCCCGGCCACGGCGGCCGCATTTCGATGGGGGCGAAATGCGAAAACACCCGTGTACTTAGATTTAGGTGCACGTTAAAGAACCCCAGGTGGTCGAAATTTCCGGAGTCCTCCACTACGGCGTGCCTCATAATCAGAAAGTGGTTTTGGCACGTAAAACCCCATAATTTAATTTTTTTTTTCCTTCCGCCGCCATTTTTTCCCCTCGCGTTTCTCTTGCTCTTCTTTCTCTTGTCGTTCCTAATGTCGCCGCCATTGGGACGTTCGCCGCATTCTGGAGCCGTAAACGCAACCGCTGCCGCTATACAGCTTCAAACATTTGCATACGGGAGAGCAGAACTGAGCTCGCGATAAGCGGATCTATATATGGGAGCCGCATCCTAAACGAACGTCACGCAGCCGAGAGAAAAAAATGGCGAACTCGCGAAGCACGTTGCATGCAATGCGCGAAGTAACAGCCACAAGAAGAGAAAAGAAAAGTAAGACGAAATTATGATCTTCACGATACGGATGTGAAGACAAGTCAACAACGACCCGAGGCGGCTGCAATCCCGACGCGGGCGCGCGTTGTGCGAGCGTGGAATTTCCAATTCGCGCGCGACGCGGAGATCAAAGCGTCGCCGAAGTCTCGCTGCGTCCGCGCTTCGACGTCACCCGCTCTCTTATATAGATGTCACGACGCATCCCTGCCACGTCGCCCGCCTCACATTTCCTGCGATGGATCGCGAACTTTCTGTCTTCTTCTTTTTCTTCTTCTTCTTTTGTATGCGTGCGCACGTGCGCTTTGTTCGACAGCTCTCTTGCGTTGCTTTCCTCTCCCGAAACTTCAGCCAGAAAACGCCGTGCGTATCACGTTGCAACCGCTGTCGCGATAAAAGCTTCCCGCGTTCCTCCGCTTCTTCACGTTTGCCCGCATATACAGCTTGGATCGAGTTTCTCGTGCGGCGAAGGCGCAGTAATAAGGCACTGTCCATCCAGACTGTACTTTTTCTTTCTTCTTCTCTTCTTCTTCTTTTCGCGAATCGAGACAGACGAAAAGCATGAGTGGCGCGTCTATATACAGTCCTGTGCAAGTGCTCAAAAAAAAAAAAAGAATAATAATGATGCGTGCTTCCGTGGTTTCTATGCGTGTTCCACGTATACGAGGCACGAAATTAAGCACGGCGCGATATAGGCGTCCGAACCCGAGCGGAACACTTTTTTCTTCCAGTTTCTTCCGAGAAACCGGGTTTGCGGACTGCTGTGCGGTTTCCCGAGCGCGCGCGTGTACAACGAGTATCCCGCTATCTCGCGTTCGCTTGCTTGTTTGTTTCTCGCTTTCCCTCTGTTATTTGCTACTACTATTTTCATCCTTCCCAGCACAAGGTAGCAAGCTTGGTCATAAATCCCTACGTATCTCTAGCCCCCTAACTAACCCATACTATAGCTAACTCCGTATAACGCCCTTCCTTTTCTCTCTATCATTCTCATTTTTCTATTTGTCAACATTCTTCTTTTTGTTTTCCTTTTCTCTCTCGAACATTTAAATACGGCAGCTGACGTATAACGCATTCGTGCAATGGCTTGTATATATGAGCTTAAAGGACTGAGCTTTGGGGTATACACTAATGAAAATAACTTTACTAAACGGGACAAGCAGCAGCTATGTGTATACCAGCGTTGCTTTGGATCCGCAACTCATGCGGTATAACATTGATACAGAGGACCCGTTGCTCAAGTACACGTCAAACGGCCGGCGCAAGCTTCAAGAGGTTGCGCGGTATTTGCAAAACTCCCGGGTTCGAATGGATCCACGAGATCTCCCGAGTCCGTGTAAGAGGCGCCCCAACACCCGGCGTTCACGCTTCACGTCTCGCTGTCGGCAACCTCAAGACGTTCTCGAGTCAAACACGAGCGAAGCGACTATCTTCGGCTGCTGAACGTCAAAGAAGCGTCTCCTCCACCTTTTTCTTTTTTTTTTTCTTTTCTTCCGTGCCCCGAAATGTGCACGCTCAGAAAATTCTTTTTTGTCAGCATGCGCTCGCGGACGGTGTAATGATTTTCGACTACTTCGCTTTTCCCGGTGTCGTTTTTTCGTGATACCGCGTCCAAGCGGATAAAGAAAGAAAGAAAGAAAGAAAGAAAGAAAGAAAGAAAGAAAAAAAGAAAGAAAGGAAGAAAGCGTTACAAGCTCTTTCTTTTATACCTTTCTTTTTTTTTCTCATCAGTTCTCGTGCCGCGTGTGCGGCATAGAGTATAGGGCCCGCTCGTTTTCCCCGCTATAGAAGACGACATATCCGGCGCTGTCTCTCCGAGATCAAAAGCGGCTGGGCAGTGATCTAATTTCTCGCGTCGCGTGTGCAGCCGGCTCTCAAAGCGTTCCGACGCTGCTAGACAGTGTTGCAAGCGCGTTTTCGTGTTCGTTACATACACCTCATAGATCCTTGCGAAAGAGCTGGATTTCCATTTATATTAATCTTTTCTCTCTAAGCTCGTCTGGATCCGTTTCAGGCTTAGCGTCTATTTAAACTCAACAGCGACATCTTTCTTTCTTTAGCATAACTGCGAGTCGGCCTAGTTGGAACATATTCATATTGATACTTTTTGTGCGCAAACTTATATATATGGATATATATATGCGCTCGTCCTTGTGTTGCCCCTATTCTTCGTCCCTGTTTGTTTGCGCACAAAAAGTATCAATATAGGATTTCTTTCTTTCTTTCTTTCTTTCTTTCTTTCTTTCTTTCTTTCTTTCTTTCTTTCTTTCTTTCTTTCTTTCTTTCTTTCTTTCTTTCTTTCTTTCCTTCCTTCCTTCCTTCCTTCCTTGCTTGCTTGCTTGCTTGCTTCCTTCCTTCCTTCCTTCCTTCCTTTCCTTCTTTGTTTCTTTCTTTCATGCACTATGCTGCATACAGAGAGTTGCTTCGAATTTTAGTGGGCGACCGTCATCGCCAAGCTAACGTCAACTTCAGGGCATTCGCGCGCAATTCGAATGGATACTAAAAGGAGCCACGCATTTCAGTCGCGCCGCTAGCTCAATGCGACGTATGTCGCACTTCTGTTTGTGGTGTCTTTACAGCCAGCCGTCGATTTCGTAGCGAGCTTTCGTGATCCGAGCAAGTACAGTACACGCGCGGTGCGGTATTCGAGTACGCATGCACCGACCACCCGAGCAGTTTTAACATTACACGCACGACGTTATATAGTATAGAGGAGTGTACATCGAAAACGTTAAACTCGCGACCAAGCCGCCTCGCATTATCATAACGCATCACACGCAGCCTCCATGCACGGGCAGCTAGCTATACAGGGGCGGCTGGGAGCGTTCGCCCGCCGCCCTGTCTCGTGCCATAATTCACTCGATTATAATAATGCGTCCGGACCAGGCCTCAGTTCGGGGTAACAAGGAAACAGCATTAAAACGAAATTGGAAGCTGCGCAAAACGGCTGCGCGCGCGCGCGCGCCCGAAATTTGCTCCGAGAGAGAATATACGGATTGATGTGTGTAGTACGCCTCCGCGGCATAAACCCATTACTTCGATGGCCCAAGCGTGCGTCGGTAACAAGATCAGCCTGCCGAGGAAGGCGCGGAGCAGGCCTCACACTCGATAGGTCATTACGATCCCGCCACTCGATAGGATAGCCTGTAACGAGCCGCTGGACCAAAAGCCGGCGCGCCAGATTTGTGCGCCGAGCTCGTAGCGTGAATACAGCGGCGGACACACCCCGCTCTGGGTCGAACACCTTTACCGCGAACCTATATAGAAAGCGCGCGCCGGATTTTTTTTTTTTTTTTTACGCGAACCGCGTTGAAAGGTCAACATTAGTTTCGGTTCAGTGAAATCGGGTATGGTTATGAGGGAGCAGAGTTTGCGTCAGGTTACGGGATATATGGTAAAGCCCCCCTCCGCGGAAAAGGCGTCATCAACGAAGCAACGTTACCTTCAGAGATAGATAAGCTAGCTATCTTGCCGAAGTCGAGGCAGTTTTGACAACGTTGGTTTTGACAACCGATGAGGTGATTCCTTCGAGCTTCCTTACAGCGCTCAAAGATATATCGTGCCCGAAAGACTTATACGAAATGCCAGTGACGACAGCGGCATGAACGGCGTTCTTTTGCTTTAAGGGCTGTCAACAAATTCCCGAACGAGAGTGCATGATCTGTTCATCAACACATCTCCCTTTCTATTGTTACTCACATTCCGCCTTCCCGATACTGAGTATATAGCCGGTCAGAACTTTGATTCGAGGCTGACGTTTCCGCGTTTTCATCGTGGTCTCTCTTTCTCTCTGTCTGTCTGTCTGTCTGTCTCTCTCTCTCTCTCTCGTTGTTTGCTTGCAGTGAACTGAGGAGTTGCTGAGAACCTGATATCGCTTCCTGAAATGATAAATATGTGTAAAATTGCCTGCTGTGTAGGTTACACCAGATAATTATTGTGTTATATAATTCGATTCCGGGCTGTTATGTGCCACAACCACGATCCGCTTGCCAGGCACTACCGTATAGTGGGGAACTGTGGGTTAATTTTCGACCTGCTGGGTTATTTAACGGGCACCCACTGCACGCGGTACACGACAGTTTGAGCAATGCGCCCCCTTTCGGAAGACGGTCGCCGTGGCTGCGCGATCGAAGCAGCGACAACGCCGCATCCACTCAGCTAAATACCGCTGTGGGTCAGCCATGATGATGAGCTAGCAGCAACAAAACGACCCTTTTGCCTGCTGACCCTCGTGCGAACGACAGCCTTAAAATGCGACTGCAGCTAGTGATCACTTGCCGTTGGAAAAATGCAAGCGGCCGAGCCCATATACGTTTCCAGCATGCAGTGCGTAGACTTTCATGGCGTTTCCAGCTCCCGGCAGCGTTCGGGCCCCATGTGTGAAACCGTGCGCAAGCGAAAGATTGCAGCTGAAGCTTTCATAAGAGGCGCGGCCAACGGAACCCACGTGGGAGTAGGGCTGTACGCTACGGGTATCCGTGATGAAACGTAATAAGTGAGATAACACTTTGCGACAGTAAGGAAACGCTTTCTTCCACAACTCAAAGCGGTGTCAGCTTTTTTTTTTGTTTGTTTTTTTCAAACAGCGACTTCATTAGGACGGAAGTGTCAGCTTTTCAAGGCCAAAGCGGGAAGCGGGTTATCCTTATTTCCTTCCTTCACCCTCCCCCTCCCCCCCCACCTCTCTTCCCTTCACGTCAGTCTACGCTGTGCTTTTCTCTGATGCCAGCGGACGCAGCAATCTACGCTCCGGACGTGACCCCTTTTCTTCCGGCGCCGCCATTATAGGGAGGCGCCGCGCTTCCTATCGGAAGCGGGCCTTCCCTTTTCTCTCTACGCATCGACTTGCGGTGGCTTCCGGCCGTAAGACGCTCGCGTGCGTGCAACCATCCACAAACTGTATTAGCCCCGAGACCAGCGGCGGCACGCCGTTTATGCATATGAATGGAGCGAGAAAGTGGAGGAGCGGTATAGCGTTTGTGGGGCAAGGCTGAGGGGTGGGAGGGAGGAGGAGGGGACGGGCAGTTGTTGATTAGATGCGTCGCGGTTTGCATCGCGAAACCTCTTAGCTGGCGCGACCGGCGCGTCGCTAACGGTCTCGACGGAAAGGAGTTCGACGGCTATGGTGTATATATAATGCACTCGCGTTCGCGTATAGCCGTACACAAAGTATCGGTGCAGTGTATAGACGATGGTCATTGGTTGCCTGCCGTCGAAGCGGCAGGCACGCCGCCGAGAATATTAGATGCGGGTCGCCGGTAGCGTGAACGACGCTAAGTGAACTCGCGGATAGAGTTTGTGCACGAGCGATTAAGGAAAGCGCCTGCAGAGGGAGGTTCGTGTGTCGCTTCGCTGCACCGAGTGTAGTTTGCGCAGTTCAAGGTTATACTGGTGTCGCAGTTATAACGGCCCTGTTTGCGCGGTCGTTTCAGAGTGTTTTGGCGGCGCTTCGAAAGTCGTGTAGGGCGCAGACGCTAAGCTTTTTACCAGGAGCGTATAAGTGGGCTGAACGTGTTGATAACGAAGCACGATTAACGAGTTGTTTGACTCGCCTGTTGTCGCATAATGCAGACTTAAGGCTGTTTACGGGCTTATTGTGTACGTATAGCACTGTCAAGGAACGCGGCGAACCGACCGACCGAGCGAATGGGGCGAATCAGTTTCACGAGCGAGTATACTCGATGCACTCGATGAGGCACCACGAAAAATAAATCGGAGCAGCTCGCTCTTTACACAGTCCACGTATTACGTGTTCACGCACAGTGTTTGCGGGTCGTCATAGCACATTAGGAACACACTACCTGCAATGCCACACAGCAAAAAAGAAAGTGTCAGGTTATACAGGCAAATAAAACAATGCCACATAGTCACCTTTCCGCACGCTGATACACCGGGTCTTTAATTAAACCAGCAGGCACAGTACCACATGCATCGCGCAGACAACACATGAAAAAAAATTATTTAGTTAATGGCTTTTCCAGAGTAAACACGAGAATTCGCCTGTAATCAATCAGCTTGTGGTTATCCGCAGTTATTATGTATCCGTCTGTGTAGCAGAAAACGATTAGAATTGGTCGAGAATCCTGGCGAACTCGAGACATATGTCTGATGCTCGAGCCACAAGCAGAATGCAGTTTATGGTGCATGGGGCGAGCGCTATAGCGGAGTAGCGATGAATATTGTTTAGTCTGCGTGGTTCACGGTAAGATATATATATATATATATATATATATATATATATATATATATATATATATATATATATATATATATATATATATATATCGCTTTTCACAGCATGTAATGAGCTCACTCATTATATAGCTGGCTCAGTGTAAGGTATTGTACATTTTAATAGTATACCGTTACGGAAAACTTTACATTGAACACGGTTTTGAGAAAACAGTAACCCATGAAGGCTTTCAACGAATGCTTTTAATATTGTGTGCAGTGGCGTAGCTAGGTCGTCTGGCACCCGGGGCCCATAGGTATTCTGTCAGCACCCCCCCCCCTCCCCCCGGGTGTAGTCGAGGAAGTCGAGGAAGGCGGGGATATCGACAATTTCCAGGTGTCTTCAAACGTATATGACACCCCCGCCCGTTGCTACGCCACTGACTGTATGCCCACATTGTTTTACGCTCGGGCGTCTGAAAAACTTTATATACATCACAAGGAATTTTCGCAAGTCGAGACTCTTTTCATGAGCCAGAACTAAACAAAGTCCACTTGCGAACTCATTCACACTTGTGGGCCTAAGCAGGCTCGCGTGCGTGTGTGCGCTTTATTATGGTAAAAGGAGTTGAACGAACTACGCATAAAACTTAAACAGCCGTTCGAAAAGCCCCTGGTATCCTTCTTACGCTCTACTTTCTTTACATATACCGTCACTCTTGAACGTGTCCAAAAACGAAAGTGTTCCGACAGCATTCCCCATCTTCTCCCGCACGCGCTAAAAAAATTCGGCGTAACGAAACTTTGCTCTCAGAAAAATCCACCAGCAACGACGATGACGACGACCACGCGCATCACTCTATATACAGCCTGCCGCCTCCGCCGCCGCCGGAGAAGCAGTTTTTCACCCCCTTCGGACGTCTTTTTGATTTACGACCGTAACGCCGTCCAAAAAGAAGTGGGACGACATTATGGGGTCGGGATAACAGTTCGAGGAGCTATACGTTCAAGACGCGCTCTAGATGAAATTTTGGAGGCTTATGTGCGCGAAAACAAGTCAACGAGGCCATGCGCAGCGCAGTGGCACCACCCTTATATACAGTAAACTATAAGTCGGCGTGGTGGCGCCGTGCAGGCGAGAGTGTATACATGTACACGTACTTGCGTCTAGACGCTCTAAACATTCCTCCTGCAGAGGAGAAGGGAGACGTAAGAGGTTCCGCAGGAAAAGCGAGCACTTTCTGATCTGCGGTCCATCCGAAGCCAAGCCGATCCGGCGTCGTCTAATCCCCACCCCCCCTCCCCCGAAGTCTGGACGCCCGCTATGCGGGGTCATGTGTGCTTACCCTTCAGCGCTATAATCCGCTTGGAAGGCCTATAGCCTGCCCCGCCGAGTCCGGCGGAAAGACGGACGGACAGCGACGCGAAGAAGAAGCGAAAACAACGGCGCGCCACCGTCATCTCTTGCTTTCTTTGTTCCTTACTTCTTTTTGTGTGCGCGTGCTGGCGTGGTCTTTGTTTCCGGCCCTACTTGCAGGCAAAGGTCAGACAAACAAAGCGCGCCGAGCTCGGTGTATTTCCTCCGAGAGCCAGCGCAGAGGCAGAGCGACGGCTGTGGTGGGGTGCATGCATGCAGCTCAGAGCCCTTGCTGTTCCTCTTCACAATCACCTTCTCTCTCTCTCTCTCTCTCTCTCTCTCTTGCCTCGGCCGGCAGAGAGAAGCGGGAGAGACGTCCGTCACTTGCTATATGAGTGACGGCGAGTTGCCGCGCAAACTTTCTTGACCCTGGCGCGACGCCCCGATGGTTGTTCATTGGTTGATTTCGTCGCATTCCTACTGCTGTTCGATAGGGCTGAGTCGTATATAGTGCGTCTCGGCCTGGCCTCGCGCTCTATTGAATAAGGGTCGGGTTGAAGGTCTCGCTACAGAAGTCTGTTATGAGTGACTCGGAGCATATCGAGATGCTGAAATTGTAATAGCGGTTAACGTGGCGTTTGGTGAAAACGCTATTGACGCACGAAACTGACATTGCTTATTAACCGTTGAATGTGTTGTACGTTAACGAAGGGGGTGTACGGGTGTTTGATGTGTCTGTGCTGAGGGAGAAGTGGGGGAGCAGGACGGGAGGGGGAAGTTATAGACGTGCGCATAAAATTTTGTCCAGTTAAGACGCTTACCGCTTTCACTCAGAAAAATCGGAGGGAACTCCCGAGAGAGCTTCTGCCCGTTTTTTCGATATTGCATTCATTATTTCTACTGAAGTCGTTTTCATTTTAGTATTTGTTTAATGGAGGTCCTTTAAGGTAGCCTTATGGCTTGTCTCATACTTGAATGCGTCTCATACGGCTGATACAGGCAGGACTGCAGACGCCGCACCGATGACGCTGCTTCGTATTAGAGGCCTCAACTTACCTGCTATATTTATTGTTGCATATTCTCGAATAGCAGAATGATGACACCAACGAAAACCCATATTGGAAGTAACAAATGACGCAAGCTGAACCTACGACAGGAAGCAAGCTTTCCCAATTAACAAATTCACAAGAGAGGGGGTTGAACATGGTCGAGAGCGAAACTTCATACACAACTCGCGACGCTAAAGAAAAAGAAAGAAAAAAAATTGTTTCAGTTGCACAGCATCAGCATTCAGGAACAGGGTAAGTGTTACGCAACGCATCGTACCTTGTATACCGCACATTGTATATCACCCACAGCACTTTGCGAACAGTGGAAACGATATGTTATGTTTTCCATAGCAATGACCGTCGTGTTCAATCATGCTTCATAAAATAAAAATACCAAGTGCGAGGAAATAATAAATACCACTCGCGTGGAAGGAGGAAAGGGGGTGGAGGGGGGCGGGGTCTTTCAAAACACGAGGAAACATTTGTTTCTCGTTTCCTTAGCGCGCAAATTGGGAGCAACAAACACTCGGGAAGACGGGGACACCGCACCGATATACCGACTTCCGGACGCAGCAGCCTGCGCCCGCGCGCACGTTTATAATATGCAAATGTTAACGACAGCAAACGACAATGCGAGTTATACATATTAGCGGCCATCCGCGTGCGAACTCGCGTCGTACGTTATTTCCCCCAGCGCGCGCTGTCCTTCTAGGTCCGCGCGCGTCTAGACAGGCCACCGGAAAGCCTCGCTCATTTATTCCTCGGTCGGGAGAGAGGGCCCTTCGGGAGCTCCTCCCTTATTTCGTTTTCCCTCCCGAAAAAAACAAAAACACACACGTCGCGGGCTCCTTCCGTCCGATATATATGGACGCGTCGAGCATAACGATCCCTCGGGCACATGGGAGTGAGAGAGAAGGGGGTGGGAGAGATGGTGAGAGAGGAAGCCGCCAGAAAAACGTAAGGCACCAATTGCCGTAACCGGCGTTGACGCGCGGCCGGCGGCGGTTGGTGCGCTGCCTGCCAGCATTCATATCTTATACGCGTACACACATACACGCGCTCACAAAAGCACCCCGCCGACAGGATCGAGACGGCTGCAAAGGCGGCGCGACGACGCTGCTCGAGGAAAGGAACGGAGGGAGAGGAGAAACAAAGTGCGGGATTATCGGTTATTGTGTCCTTGGGAATAACAATCAGTTCGCCGCCGCCGCCTCTGTAGCGAGCGTGCCCAATACGTGCGCATAGAAACAAAGAAAGGAGAGGGAGAGAGGGGAGTCTCCGAGTCCCTAAGCATCAGGCTGCTTAATCACAGCGCGGCGCGTATATATATACAAGAAGAAGCAGCATTAAGGAAGAGGGGAGCGCGCGGGACCACACTTAGAAGTGGCGAAAAAGAAAGTCCGCGCCGCCGAAGTAACCAAAGGGATGAAGCCGGCCGTGCGTCCGAGTTTTCTCCCGCGGGACGGATTATGAGTGCGAGGCAAGATTAATGGCCGACTCGCAGACTTATTCGCGTCTTCCTTATTTACTCCTTTTTTTTCCTTTTTCTTTCTCAGTATGCTTCTTCTTCTTCTGCTTCCTGCGTCGGGATTCGGCCCTCTGTTGTGTCTTTCCCTCGGTTTCCCTGGGCAATGTGGTTGTCTTCCTTCGTTTGTTTGTTTCGCTCACTGATGCGGTTGGCTCACGACGGGCCTCACTCACTTCGGGCGCGTGTGCTCTTGCTTCTTTGCGCCCCTCGTGCTTGTACTCGCTTTAAGTTTCAGTTTACTTCTGCGCTGCCGTTTTGGGTGGGGCGTCGATCATCATCTGCGGCAGGTGCGAAGCGCCTTATGTGGACGTCGCTGCCGTTTAACAACAACTGCGAGCGAACTCGGAGCAGAAAAGTCTCTCTTTGTTCCAGGGTTTCGGCTTCGGCTCGTTGTTCTTCTTTTCTCATACCTCCGCTTTCTATACTCCCTCATAAAGTTCCTCCGCCGTTTGGTAATATCAGGCGAACCGAACATTACGCCCGCAAACTCCGAGCCTCCGGCTTCATGTGAGGGCGTCTATACGTACTTTGCGGCCCTATTCAATAGTTTTCTGTTTCTCTTTACAGCCGAAGCTCTCCTCTTCGCTGACGCAGCGTCGACAACAAAGGCGCGGTGATTGCGTGCCTCCTAATTCTGTAGAGGCTGACGAGATTAGCGAGGGAAGTTCTAGAAAGAGAGGAGGAACGTGGGGGGAGGGGGAGAAGGCTGAGACTTTATCCTCTTCGAATTGTGCCACAAATGCTTCTGGAGGAGGCGAGTTGGGAAGCTCTTTAGGGAAGAAATTAAGCGCTCGAAAAGAAATCGACGGCGTCTTGGAGAGGCCCTCGCGCCTTCAATGACACTGTCGGTGCCGGTGAAAATGAAGCGGATTTACGCCAGTAATTGTCGCGACGTCCGCAACGTAGGCACATTATTGTTCTGCCATGCGAAACTCGTGCCGTAAGAAGATTGGTGGAAGAATTAAGGCTTTGAAGTGGGAGTGAAGTGAAGCAGTGCTGTATAGAACAAGTTGTTTCTTTTTTCCATACGCGTATGGGTGGCCTTCGAGAACCATCACTGCACCGAAATTGTCGAATCCGCCGATGGGATTGTGGTTAAGACAGCGGCATAGTCTGTAAAATCAATTGCGGCCCGACGGTGTGTAGCTTTTATCGTCGTAATAAATGATGGGTACACCGGGTTTCACTTCAGGTGATGGATGCAATGCATTCCTAACGAGGAATACAAGACCCTCTTTTACCATCATGCGGTCTACGATAAGTGCACATACGCAGGCAAGAATTATACCCTTTCTTCACTCTGAATAATTATAATGTTTTTTGTTCGCGTGATCGTTTGAACAATTTTAGATTCAACGAAGTTCCCAATATAGCGAAACTATTCTCGGGTACCATCGACTTCGTTATGATAACTGCGTGAATACGCAGTTAAAACCCCTATCTGACCATAAGCATCAAGAGAAGAGTAGAGCGGAACTTGGAGTCGGAAGGTGAAAAAAAAAAATAGACATTTTCATCGTACTCTTCCAAAATTATTTTTTTGCCAGTCTGCGTTTCTGAATAGCTATCTTGCGCATACTGCGGTACTCCAAGCAACTCCGAAACTTCGAGCCGAAACCTCGAGTGGACGCCAGCTCAGACGATATATACGACTGCTGCCTGTCGTCTGAGACATTTCGTGTATATATACGTAGATTCGCGCAGTTCGCTGACGTGAGCCATGTAGAGCAGTGGGAATCATAAAGAGTCTGACCTCAGCGAAGGATCCCTATAGGGAGAGTCAGCGGGCATCTAGATGGCTCCCAGAAGATATCAAGGGTGAGGTGCTTGGTGCGCTTGCACATTCGTACGTGCTTCTGCCCTAACACCATGTTCCGTGCAGTACAGCGGGAAGCTGCTGCACTACAGTCAGTATATATAGAGCAGACGTCTGGAACGCCGTAACTTGAAGTTGTACGACTATTTCGGAGCTTGTATACGGCTGAAAGTACAGGCGTCGATAATTAGTAGTCATTTCAAAAGTCGGCATGTCGCGATCCTTTGCGACGATTCTGTTTGTCGTGTCGCTTGATGTGCGTGCCTCTGCTTTCACAAATACGCTGCAATGCAGGGCATAGTGCGCAGAAATAGGCGCGTCCCGTCGTTGTGAGGCGCGTCCCGTCGTTGTGCTCTCAGTGCTGCTGGTAATTTCGACCGACCTGAGACGTAAAAGCAGAAAGACACCACCTGCAAAGACATTTCGCTTTTTTTTTTCTCGATTTCTATGTTCAGGAAAGTTTTCCGGTCGGGTGTACCCTGTAATCCAATAACTAAGAGTGGCCCCATGAAAGTTCGTATAACACACGAAAGGTAGCATGAAAAATGGAACATGAGAGAAGTAAATGTACATGGTAGAAAAAAAATTAAAAGGGGTGAGAGAAAAGCAGCGAAACGGAAAATTCCTTAATAATGTGTTCATAACAGGCTTCCATAAAAAACGGGACGTCTGCGTACTTGTACGTGTTGTATCTGTGTGTGTGAGGGGGGGGGGGGGGGGAGGGGAATGCGTGTGGAAGCCTGATAGCATCATAGAAACAAGTTGCACGATGCGTACTTCCACACCGCACACCCATCTCTAAACACTTTCCTGAACAACAGCACTGTTTAACTTTCCTGAGGTTCGCTGTATACCAGAAGTCCACTACGCTCGATTTCCACACATCGAGCTATCTGCGCGCGCATAAACGGGCAATGTTGAACTGTTCGCTGCAGAATTCTTGGTTCACTGCAGTGGTTGCCGTCGCCAGCAATTCACTCACATGAATTTCTTCATCTGGTTTTCGTCGTAATAATATTTCGTTGCCGCTGATAAACGGACTGTGTCGAAGGACGCGTCCCTGAAAGGAAATTGCTGACGGATCTCCGCAAGGGGAGGGCTTGAAGCGCCGTCATTTGGCTGTCTGGAACGTCTGTTACAAGCAGCAGCGCGGGCAGAACTGTAATCGAACGCAGTAATCCAAGCAAAGCTGCGCCAGCCTGTAACCAGTCAAATCACTCCCGCTAACCGGTTCCCCCGTTGCCGCAACCCCGATATCAGACCACGTGATGTGTACAGATTTCAGTCGTTTTAACCACGAGTTTCAGCAGAACCATTATACGCTTCTTGTGTACCGACGCGGAGCGCGGTAACATCCCATTCGAAATGAGGGTACGCGGAGCGAAAAAAAAAAAAGATAAGGAAACAAACGGTGAGGTTGGCAGGGGGTAGTACTTTGGAAACAACATACTCACCGCGAAATATCCGAGGAGGCCGAGGTCAATATCCAAAACAAAGACCCCCTTCCGCGCGGCCTCAATAAAGCGGATATTCTCAATTTCGTGCTATTTCCTTCTCTCTATCTGCTTGTAACGCGTTTTCGCTTGATTTTTTTTCTTTGCCCCACTTGTATTTCTTTGGTTCAAGAACAATCCCGCCGCACTCAAGCGGCGATCGCAGGAGCACCACGATCGCCGCTGTAGAGTCGTCTGCTCCCGCATTCGAAGGGAGCAGACGGCAAAATGAATTAAAATAAAACCGAAGCTGCCGAAATCTTCTTCGCTCGCTTGTTTCTCTTATCATTTTTTTTTTATTATTGTTCCCGTTTGGGGGCACCACGGTGTCTCGGCACGACCCGAAACTTGATCGCCGCTGATAAAAGGTTCCGCTCTCGCACGAAACAAAGAACATTAGGAATTGCGGATGGAAAGAAACCAACACATGAACAGTGGGGGAAGGGCTTTTCTCTAGAAGAGTCGAGAAAATGGGCCAGGGCGCGCTGCAGGCAGACGGGGGGGCTCCATCGACGACGCCACCGCCGATCGTCGGGCCGACATTACGCCTCTCGTGTATGTAGCGAAAGGAGAGAAATGCACCCGCATACAGGGGGGGCTGGCCAGGGGGAACATCGGCCCCCGAGCCGAAACAAGCGTGCGCCGTCTTCACTTGGTCCGGCATGGTCGTCTGCTCGGCGCGCGCTGTGTTCGTTTTCCGCGTGTATACGTCAAACAATCGATTCGACGGCGCTTGAAACAGAGAAGTACGAGAGGGCCAGGAGGAAGAGGAGGAGACGAGAGAAGGGGCGGGAAAGAAGAGAGGGAGAGGGAGGGAAGGGGTGCAATCTGAATCCGCGCAGGTTGCGGAGCGGCGAGCGGCGGAGCAACAGGTCGCTGCTCCTGTTCGATCCCGACGCTGCCGCCGACGCTGTGATGAGGTCGGTGGTCTGCGCCGGTATACTCAACCGCGCGCAGTGGGTGAAACGGCGCCATCCTTCCCGCACCATTTACTTTGTATGAAAAACGCATGACAGAAAGATGTAGTAGAAAAGATGATGTAAAAGAAAGAGGGTCGAGTTGATTTCGTGGTCGGTGGGGAAAGCCTGGATGCTCGGACCGGTTACAGGTTGAGACTAAAATGTTAAAGAAAGAAATGGAGGTGTACGTGGGATGTGCTTGGCTGTAACGAGATCTGTAACAATGGGAATGTAGTTGCGCAGATCGGGCAGTGGAAAATGGAGCAAAATGTTCTGTTCGCATACACCTGCCTTTGGATATAAAGAAGCTGGCTAACGGACGGTGTTTGGAGGACCTATCGGTCGAGGTCATATTTTTGTGCCTGCACATGATTCGATGGATCGGGTTGTTGGAAATGCGTTTGGGCCACTCGCTGCGAATGGGAAGAACACCAGACATCTCATATTTCAGTGGCGACCTTCGTAGATCTCGAGTGTGCGTAGATTTGCAGCACGCAGTACGAGTCAAAGCATATCGTGTGGCACTTTTCACTTCAAAAGTGTCACTCTGTTCTGAATTCTTTCTTTCTTTCTTCTCATTTCTTTTATAAGTTTTTGCTTCAATCATTTGCGCTTGGTTCGTAAATGGATGCATGCAGAACAACTTACCGAGAAAGAGGGAGATGGAGCGCTTAGCCAATGAGAATCCAATGAAAGTGGCTGAAGAATCAAACGAAAATTACTTTCACCTTCAAAGTAGTCTAACGGAGGTTGTTCGGTTATCCAATTAGGCGAATAAATAAAAAAAGCTGACACATCGTAGGCTTCCAACCTTCAAACAGAACTCAAATGGTGGAACCAGACCTGAAAACCATCCTACTATCGCCATTTCATATCTATCTATCTATCTATCTATCTATCTATCTATCTATCTATCTATCTATCTATCTATCTATCTATCTATCTATCTATCTATCTATCTATCTATCTATCTATCTATCTATCTATCTATCTATCTATCTATCTATCTTTCTTTCTTTCTTTCTTTCTTTCTTTCTTTCTTTCTTTCTTTCTTTCTTTCTTTCTTTCTTTCTTTCTTTCTTTCTTGGTTTTGTTTCTTTTTTGCGATGTCAGTTTAGTCGAAGATAAATCCTCAATGATTAGCCCAATCTCCGAGACATGTGGGACACTGAGAACCTCAACAACCTGTTCTCATTCACGCATATGTTGAGCAGGCAATAGCAGTCGCGTATTGCGTTGCTGCTCGTTGCAGATGAGTGCGTTCGCGTCGAGAAGTGTGTGTGGGGAGGGGAATGCGTTTCTCAACTTTGAGTAAGTTGAACTAGAGATTGGTGCAGGGAAATGGAAGATACTTGTGGGCAAATGCGAGCAGACATTTCCGGTAGGAGGGACTGGCATACGAACTCGTGGTACAGGTGAGCACCTTCTTAATGAATAAATCGACGAGTGCGAGCGTTATTATTACGATAATATTCTGTGCACTATCACTGCATTCTCCTGATCTAGAAAAAAAAAAAAGGTCACTGTGGTTTCTTCCGGTCGGCTTCTGGTCACTTGTGGACGCGTTGGTACGCGTCATTACGTGTGCGAGTGCCTACCTGTGTTTTGATGCCTTATTTCTTCACATAATTACACCATGCTCATATACAAATTAAGCTTCGTGTTAAAAAGAAGGAAGGCCGGCGACGTAGGTCACTGGCACTTCAAGTATTATCGAACGAGTTAATCAATCGTTTGAGGCACATCGTCACAGGGAGAGTATTTCATTTATGAAGCGAATTATCAAAAGCGAAGTTGTGTGCTCAATACCTCCCGCTCTCTAAAATAAAAGCATACGAACACGGAGTGTGATTCTCAGAGGCGTGACACACGAATAGCAAGAAACGAAAGACAAAACGCAGCGAAGAAAGTGGGATAATCTTAGCTACACTGAAAAAAAAAAGAAAAACAAGAAGAGCATCAGGAGAGGGAAGAGACGAATGCCAGGAGATAAAGAAATGGCGGCGTGCAAATGTGCGTCACGCTGGAAAATCTTTCGCACGGCATTTTTCATGGATCCCGCCGTCTTGGCCACGCAAAGGAATGCACTTTTCCCGTATTCTTCTATTTCTTCTTTCTTTATTTTTTCTTGTCGTCTTGAGCATGTGTTTGTGTTTGTTTAAGGCACCTCGAGCGGTGTGGCACTAATTTCAGCCGCATGAAATTCTTCTTCGACGAAGCTATTCCAGCGAATTTCGGCCAATAACAAGAAATCGCGGAGCCCGGAAAGAACTGGAAGAGGAGGAGAAGCGAGCTGGGCACGCGCGACACTGTTGCAAACACGGTCGCGAGATAAACGCGAGAAAGGCGAAGACACAGCGCGAGCGGCGAGATACGGCAAACCTCGAGGGCGGAAACTGAGCGAGAAATAATAAAAAAAACTAAGGCAGAAAAGCGGCAGTATAGAAGAAGGGCCGGACGACCGCCGTTTGCTCACCCCCAGCAGCCCCCCCCCCCCTCAGTCTTTCTGTCCGAGCAAACAGTCTTGCCGCTGCGGCGAATCGAGCCTCCAGTAGAAGCGACAATGATCGAGGGGGGGCTGGAGGGGGGGTGGGGGGGAGGTATGGTGGGGGCGTGCGTCTCCGTCGTGGCAAGGCGACAAAGGAAGAAAGCGTTCACACAACGCGCGAAAAGAATCCTGCGCGATTTCTTTCGCGCCGCGCTCGCTCGCTTTCGCGTTCGACGTGGAGCATAAAAAAAATGGACACGCACGAGAAACGCGTAACACCCTCCTCCCCCCTCCATCACGCGACCGCACTTTCCTCTGCGAATCGCCGCTCCGCACGCATTGCCCGTTTTCTGAAAGGAACGAGAGGTTAATTCTCAAATTTGTGCGTAGCGCCCAAAAGAAACGCTCGGAGGGCCGACCGTTCACTGCATTCACGCACGCACGCGAGAACCACGCTAGAACGCGCACTCGCTCACGCGGTGCACGCGGACGCTTTGCGAGCTATGCGCCGAGTACGCTCCGGAAACCAAAGACGTGCTACGGCGAGCGACGAAACGAAGAAGCGGGCGAGTGGCGCGCATGGTGGCGGTGCACTATAGTGGGCATGCAGGCTCCATTTTGTGCAGGCAGGCGTTCCTTCTTGCTTTCTATCTCCCTTTGAGCGATGCGACGTAATGCGTTAAGGAAGAGATTAGGAAGGAAGCGCAAACAAAAGAATGGAATGCGGGGCGCGTAAAAGAAAAGAGAGAGAGAAAGTGTAGGGGCCGACAGAGGGCGCGCTCCGCGCTTTCGCGGTCGCGCTGACGCTGGCCCCTTCGGCGCGAAACGCCGTCAGGAGCTCATCTTCGCCGCGTTACGCACGAGCGCAGGGCTGGCTGGCTATATGGCTTTAATGACATTTGCACGGCGCGCCTCGCTTAGCCTGGCGCGCGCCTCACCGCGTCATCTTTATTTTTCGCGCTTCTCTCTTCCTATTTCTCTAGCCGTGCTCTCTCTCTCTCTCTCAGACTAAATTTCGTTTTCAAAGCTCTAGCGCTTCTTGTGATGTGCACTTGTTCGTTAACTCCTAATCTCACCGTCGCAGCAGGACCCACGGTCACACACGTACAGACACACGCCCGCTCTGGCCAAGGCTGAGGCTGCCGCGGCAAAGGCCTCCGCACCGCGTGAATTTACAACGCCTTAAAAAATGGCCGGAGTCCTGAGGAAACGGAAAGAGGGTGGCGAGAGAAGGAGAGAGAGAGAGAAGAAAAAGGAATAACAGGAGATGAAAGTGTCGGTGCCAAAAATTTAAAGAGAGTCTAGAGGAAGAGGTCATCTTCGAGGAACGGTGAGAGGCGGAGAAAGAGCGGGGGCAGGTCTTGTGACTTCGTCTGTGTATGCGTTCATTACTCTGCCGTTTCAGACCGGCCTCTGTTATCGTTTGTTCGACAATTTTCTCTTCTTGTTCTTCCTCGATTCCTTTCGCTTTCTTTTTTTTTCGTCTTTATTGATTATTATTCACTTGAAGGAAGAACTCGTCGCCCAGACTGCCGTAGCGCTCTTCCTCGTATGCCTAAGGAAATTTCCGGCGCCGTTTTTGACTTCACAGCCTTCGTAGTTTCGTGGAGACAAAAAGAAAAAAGAAAGAAGGAGCAAAAAAAAAAGAGGAATATTATACGCCTCAGTAAAAATAATTTTCGTTTGATTTTTTTGTCTTTCCTTTTTTTTTGCTCCTCATGTTCTTTTCCATTCGCAATGATGGGTCTCGGTTTTGTGAGCACGCCTATGTAGTATATACGCACATATTTGCTCAGGCGACACTCATTTCCACTCTTAACTTCGTGGGCGCTGCATTTACTCGCCCGCGTGAGTGTGAAACGATCGTCTTCTGCTTAGCTTCATTTTTTTTTAAAGAAACGCCGCTGTAGAGAGAACTATTATCTGCAAGGAAGAAGTCGTAAAAATGGGCGGCGTAGTCTAATAGAGTGCGCTTCCTGCCAGAAACTTCAACCATCGCGCGCGCCCCAAGGCCTCACCTACCTATATGCCGGCTTTTCCCCTCCGCGGACTGGTGATAATGATGGAACCTTTCAGCAAAACATGCGTCAAAGAATACGCTTGGCGCGACGCCGTTCCTTTTGACATTCTTATTCACCCCTCCCCCCTCTATGTCTCCCTCTCCTCTTTCTGCTTACCCTACGTTTTCTTTTTTACCGCGTTTCTGTCCACCACCAGCCGTGGCGCGCTTTCTCTCAATTCAAAAGCAACTCACGTTCAGGCGACGTGTCGAATTTCGCGTCGTCACCTCGCCCCAGCGTGTATTTCCATCTATGCACATAACGCTGATGCGATCGGACACGCAACAGCTTTCGCACATACGCTAGCACATACAGCGCACACTGCCTGCGGGCATGCCGGCACATTGTGGTCTCTTTTCAGTCCCTCGCGCCACACTGGCTCTCACACAAACGTGTCCCGCCCCCTCCCTTTGAATGACGCCTGTGCCCACACACACACGCTTATACGCACGCATACAAGGCGGGCTTACATAGCGCGGGCGCCCACCAAATTAGGCAGCTCTTACGCGTGAAACCGAACACCATTCACGGGGGTCGAACCGTGGAAAAAGTCGCCGGCGACGCGGCTGCGTTCGCACGAGACGCTGCAGAATGTGCCCCTCCCGGGAAGGCGACTAAGCGCAGCCTCCGACGTCACATATGCCGCGTGTGTTCACACAGGCGCGGTCGTGCCGTCGCCGGAGCAAACAGGCGAGAGGGCGCATGCGCACTGCGGCGATGCCTCCACCGCGGCGGCAACCGCGGGAGGGATACGCCAATTGGGCAGGCCATTGTCGATGGGGTCCCCCCCCCCTCCGACCCGATGTCACGTGATCGCAGCAGACGGTACGGCGCTATTCGGACGAGAGGACGGGACGTGCGCCGTCGCACGAAACATTGAAAACCGCTGTCGAACAAGAGGTCGCGGGTTCGATTCTGATCGTGCGGACCGCGTTCCGATCGGGGCGGAATGCAAAAAAAAAAAAGGAAAGGAAAGGAAAGCCCTAATGCGAGAAACACGGAGCTTTCCGCTACGGCGTAATAGCAGTAACAGCACAGGAGACCGTAAGCTGGAAAACCATGTACACTAATACTTGTAGGTAAAACAAACAATTGTTTCGCCCCTCCGCACACCGTCACTGAGCATCAGATGTCGGTATCACTCAACTTCGATTAAACAAAAAGATGGAGGGTGGGTACGAAATACACATACATACAAAACACTAAAAAAGTTATCAAATATACTGCTTGTACTTACACACGTAGCGGACACACGGGATGCCGCCTTACTTTTCTGACTGTACTTCCCGAACTTAGCTCATAAATTTCTTCTTTAATAATGTTAAATGCAAAGGTTCTTATGAAATGGAAACTTACAACAAGCCTCTTCTTCAACGCGTTACCACACGACCTTTCTTCTAACTATCGCTACTTTCTTTGTATGCCGTGTCGTTTCCTCCGCGCTCTTCCTCACTGAAAGTAATGCATGTCAGGCAGGGCTCACGTTGCGGTAAGCGCTCGAGGCGCGACGCCGTAAGTCACTCTGCATTCTGCGACCGTCCACCCGGAATGAGATAACGGTTAGCGCAACAATCAAATTAGACGTTCATACTGATTACCCCGGGGAGAACCATGCGCCTTCTACTCCAGGAGAAAGAAACAGATACACAAACTACTTGGCACCCATTGGCATGCAATAAAGAAATAGGAACGCATCGCGAAGCTTATCGGGAAACGATTGGAGGGAACAGGGAAGAGGAGGGGGGGAGGCGCAAAACGAGGGCGCATAGACCGCGCGATCTCTCCTTCTCGCCACTGCTGTCGCAAGCGATTTAGCGAGGGGAGCGTCAATCGCGCAGGGAGGATGGTGCGTGCGTATGTCTGTGGTAGGGTTGGGAGCGTGCAGAACGGTAAGGGAGGGGGGGGAGGGAGGGGGTAAGGGTGCGCTGAGTATGCCGAAGAGAACAGAGGGAATGACTACGACTACGGGGGCGGGAGCAGCCTCTCGTTTGTGCAAACGTTTGCATTGTCGGCGGCGTCGCGCGCGCATTGAAATCGCGCGGAGTCAAAAGACGTCGTCCCGAACCCGCGGTTCAGCGGGGATGGGATACAGAGCGAAAACCCTCGTGTGCCTGCTTTCTCCCTTATCTCTTCCTTCCTTTCTTTTTTTTTCTCCCTCTCTTGGTTTTACTATTGTGTCGTAAGGTCCTCGCCGGCTTCTGCCGGCGGCGCAGTTTCGTATGCGCGCGCTGCCACACGGGGCCGAAATGGCCGGACAGATTTCGGAAGCCTCTCCCATCTTTGACTTCCCATTGTGAAATCAGGATGACATTGGCCGGCCCGCGACCCTGGAAAAAAAAGTAGGGGGGGGGGGGAGTGAGCTATTGCTCCTGCTGCCCGCGTGAGCCCTGCAGCAGGGCCATAGGAAGAGCCGCAACAAAAGGCAACGGAGGCACACGCTTGCGCGCTGTGCGGCATCGTGCAACAACACCGTGGCCAGCGTCACCCCTCCAATCCCCCCCCCCTTCCTCGCCCGCCCCCCACCTTCTTTCCCACCACTTGGCTCCCTTTTCCGACCGCTCTGCTCTCGTGCCTGTCTTTTAACCGGGCGAAGATGTGGAAGATTTACGGCGCTCCCCCTTATTCCTTTTCGATCAATGTCGCTCTGCTCACACATGCACACACAGGGAGACAGAAGCGAGCCCCGCATAAGCTGCCGCGATCCCGTCCCGCTGCGCGCCATCTGCCAGCGCGGATAACGTCCCAAGCTTCCAAACGCGCACCGCCGCGTGCA
The DNA here is from genome assembly GCF_038994185.2 of Dermacentor albipictus. Lineage (NCBI taxonomy): Eukaryota > Metazoa > Arthropoda > Arachnida > Ixodida > Ixodidae > Dermacentor > Dermacentor albipictus. Next base: position 112,013,484 of record NC_091823.1, read on the forward strand.
TGCAGACCGCGTCGTTCCTGAGCCTACTTTACATCTCGCTCTTCGCGGGCTCTCCCGAGACGTCGCGGGTTCGAGTGCCGGGCTCCGCCTGCAATGTTTCAGCCCTTTTGACGATTTCATTCGAGGCCCCCGCGCGGCGGGACTGGCGGCTCGCGTCGCGAAGTCAAGCGCGGAGCTCGCGTCTTGGTTGACGCGTTGTTCCCGTTCGCGAAACCTTTCGAGTTGCGCGCGAATGCGGCGTGGACAGAAAGCGCTTCGCTCGACGCATACCGCACATCGTTGTACGTGAGGAGAAAAAAGATGGCTTCGAGGTTGGATCAAGCAAGTTCGTGATGCTGGTTCACGTTGTCATATATGTAGTAGAGATCACCCACGTAGTGCTCACGACGTTTGCGTGCGAGCGCCTATATATATAGATTCCTTTGTCTATAGGTCCGGGAACGCAAGTATTAAGGTTTTGCTTCAACAGGAACAAAATGCCTCATGGATGAAACACCTGGTGTACAATGTCCTTGTTCTACATCTCTGGCGTACCGAAAAGAACCAGGCGTTCTTCGGGTGATAGCAGGAAGCCATCGCGAAAAGTTCAACTGGCGTTCTCTAAACAATTATGTATATAGCTTCATGTTCATGGACAAAAAAAAAAAGAAAAAAAGGGAAGAAGAGCTGTACATCTTAAACAAAACGCTGCGATTGCATCAAATTTTGACAACTTTTCACTGCACCAGAATGCCCTCAATGCGCTTAAATACTTTAGATGTTTTCAACATCACACGATACCGCGGACTTCCCAGCGTGAAAGAAAAGAAAATAAAGAGAAATTGGTCTTCGTTTATTCGAGTAATGATTAACCTTTCTCTTGCGGAACCCGGAAATCTTCTCTGGCGTACCTCTCCTGACCGCGCCACTTTCATCGGAGTTGCGTCTTTCACTCTTTAATACAAAGCCTTATAGTGTGCTTCGGAGCTGAATGTTTGGAAGACACTTTGGCCTCGTTTTCCCCGACAAATTATATAATAACTAGGCTCCAAGGATCGACGGGCCTGAGTGACGGAACATCTCCTGGCGTAAGGCTACGATGTGTGCCGTTTCAAAAACATCTGCTACTTTCAGCGCTAAAGACTGCTGTGTATAGATGCTCATTAGCATAAGTGATCCGCCCCTATGCGGAGACGAGGCCGTCTCTGCGTTGCAAACTACACTGCCGCCGCTCGAAAACGAAAAAAAAAAGCATATTTTATTACACTTCTCTGTATTTTACTGCATGTCAGCTTTATGGTAATGAAGCAGGCATTAATCTCGTACCTCTCTTTTCTTTATGCAGGTAAGAACCGGTCATGTCCCGACCTCCGCGAGCAACCAACCCTCTGCAACGCATGTACGTATACGCGCGTACATATAGACGTGAGACGTCGACTAATACCTCGGATATTAAATTTAGGGATGGTCACGCGTGATATAGCCCGCAGACAAAAGAGCACTTACTATTATGAATCACCTACTTGCCCAATCAGCCGTCCTGCTAAGTTACGAAAGAGCGGCCTGTACCCTGGTTTATTGCGCTGCGCTAGCTGCACTCCGTCGCATTTCTTTTTTTTTTATAGGTGTGTAACAGGTCGAAAAGTAGTACGGAAGATGCTACCAGAAAGCCCTGAAAGGTCACTAAGTAGAATCATTAAGCTAACCGGTATTAGTCGATTGCTCTTCTGCAAGAGCAAGACGGCCGCTCTCACGATGGATCGAGCAGACCTGGCCAGTCGGAAAAAGACGCAGGACAAAAGACGGGTAGCGACGTCACCCTTGATTTCCCGTACCCGCGCTCTGTGACGTCATAGATATTGACAGCGTCTACTCGACCCTAGTTGTGGTTATCATTAAAGAAAGAATACATTGCGTTCTGAAGGAACTGAAGTCTCAACACAGCAAGTTTCAATATAGCTTTCCATATGGCGCACGAACTGCGTGAAATGCGATAAATGCGTTGAAATCCGTGACGTCACACTGGCGTACCGGCACTGAGGCACCGGTGCGAAATTCAACGATCATAGAATGAAGCTTGACCTTCGTTATCTACAATAAGGTAATCAATTTTTTTCTGTGAAACGCTCGGCAAAAAAAAAAGAAAGAGTTTTGACGGAATATGTATACTGTTACCAGTTTTGAACTCACTTGTAGTGATGTTCTTTAGCGTCCCCTTATAATCTCCATTTCCTGAGCCGCGTTCATCAAGTATAGTATTCTCGCACATGTTTCGATACGCATAACATCCGCATATTCGTCTTCTGCGACTGACAGGCGTTTCGGCACCTGCTGCACCGCAGCTGTTCTATAAGCATTTCTGTCGAACTGGACAGTTGAGAATAGTCATATATAAATGACACGGCGTGGCTCGCGAGTATTGCAAAGCGAAGCGAGAAGGAAAGACAAACCTATATTTCTTCGCCGCCGCGGTGTATATTAATGATGATCCCGGGATATCCTGGTCTGAGCCAGCCTATCTTTCAAGCTTACCTCGGCCAAAAGGAGAGAACCAACAAAAGTAACGTCAGCAGATCGGGCCGCTTCTCGTCGTCTTCAAGTTTGGGAAGTCGGCCCAAAGTTGCGAAGAGGAAGGAAGCAACCTCCTCCAGCATATTGCTTATAAACGGTGCCTGCGGTATCATTTTGCTCGCAGAGAGATGTCTGGCAAAAAAAGTTCGCTTTAGCTGCCCAGAAAAAGCGTTAAGAATCCCAAATAAAATAATATCACGAACCAAAACGTAGACGCGGTTTAGACCTCCAGTTTTTTTAATCTATACGTGCGCGCTGAGACTTTCAGGCAAACACTTATGTCGCAACTCATCCGTTCAGACTCTTCTTCCTCCGCCCTCTGCGCGCCACCGCAATGAAAATAGAAATAAAAAAGAGAGAAAGAAACGATAAACGCGCGCCAAATTGAACTCAGTTCCTGGTAAACCGAGCGTTTAAATCGATCGGTGCAAAATGTAGTGTTGACAGGGATAAGGTAAACACACACACGCGCGCACACACACGCGCGCGCACACACACACACACACACACACACACACACACACACACACACACACACACACACACACACACACACACACACACACACACACACACACACACACACACACACACACACACACACACACACACACACACACACACACACACACACACACACACACACACACACACAAACACGCACACACACACACACACAAACACACACACACACACACACACGCACACACACATACACAGGGCAAAAAATAATAAAAAAGGGAGGAAGTGAACACGTAATAAGCTATATAGGTACCAGAATCACTGAAGAATGGAGGTTCCCTTTGAAGAGCTAGTTTTTGGTCCCGGCCGGCTGCTCCCGAGTCCGCGCACAGCGTTCTGACTCGCAAAGGTTCGCGCAACGTTGTATAGGTGGTAAAGCTGCAGCGTCACCTATCCACAGGGCGAATTCACAACGATTCCGGGCCCGAAACCTCTTTTGCGGGTAGTCTATATATATACGCCGCTACTCACACCGTTATTCTGTAGCCACTTACAAAGTTAACTCGTATTTGTGTATAATTAAAGAACCCTTACAAAAGCGAACCACTTACCCGTGACCGATGATTCATATCTGCACACCATGTGGCTGACGTCATCGCTATCTTATTATGCGACAGCTGCAAGTCTGTAGACAAAGGTGTACGTGAGAACGCACAGTGACCGCATAAATAGCAGACGAAGTTATTGTCACTTCGCTTCTTATTCTTCCTTGTTGACGCCAGCTTCTAGCATAATATTAGCCGTGTATGCTCTCTCGAATAAACTCATATGCTCCATACACAATAGTCCCATTGAACTCATGGGTATCCTGTATAAGAGCCCGTATGTTCCTCTCATATATCATGTGGGACACCTAATCGAAAAAAGAAAAATACACATGCGCTATGACCTCCCTATCCGGTATGTAAACATGTAGGGATCCCATGTGCAAGTAAATGTTCGTATGTTCCCACATACCATACTGGTTTTTATGTGGAATCCTCCGATGTTCGTGTGCACTGAAAACAGGGGTAATGGAGATAAGGTCTTTTTCTACAGGGTATCCCGTATGATATATGCGAAATGTACGGGTTTTTATATGGGACACTCTTACTTTCACACCGGAGAGGTGACATATGGGTTGTTCCGTTTTTGTACCTTTTTTTTTGTCGCTCTCTCTTTACGATTGTGTATATTATGAAAACTTGCACCAAAAGTATGAAACCTCGCCTTCCGAGAAAATTCACGCAACTAGCGCTCGCTAAAATGCATTTTGCCGCAGCAACGATATATGGACGGCAGTGTCAATATATAGCAATTTCCCAACGTCACTTTGTGTACCTTGTAGCGTCTGTATCGTGGTCGTCGCAAACAACGTACACAAGCAGCAAACGTCAATCTTGTCTCTCCGCTTCTTCAATTACTCGCTGCATTAAACTATAAATAGGGGCGAAGGCCCTCGAAAACTACCCCCGAAGAATTCTTCGCCACTTAGAGATAA